>NC_069504.1:969186928-969426928 GCF_027579735.1 Bombina bombina | reverse complement strand
CACACAAAGCACAGTTTCAGACTGTCACCAGCAATAAGAATGCATTCTAACAGGATGCTTGGTATGCACAGAGGTGTTTGTAAAAAAGAAAGACAGAATGAGAGAATAAGGGAGTCAGAAGAGGGTCACTCAGTATCAGATTTCTGTATCTCAATAACTCTGAAGAGCCTTATAATATTGCCCTCAAAAGGTTACTGATATTATCATTGCTTGCTGTTGTCATGAAATGCTGCTAAAGAGAAGTTACTAGGGACATTTAGCTGAATAAGAAAGCTGTGAAGAAACTGAAAATGACCAGAGAAAGAGTGAGGAACTTATTTGCTGTACAGATTACAAATATCTATGTTAATTTGTAATTAGACGATAATTGGATTTTTAAAGAGACATTCAATTAAAAATTAAAATACATAAAATGTTTAATGGACATTGTATTGTAGCATTCCCTTTCATTTGTTTCCAGTTACCTATTTTACATGCTGTAGTGTGTTACATTGATTCAAAATAAGTTTACCATTATTTTGTCATATGAAATAGCTGGTTTTGCCTGACAGAACTCTCACATATACTGAAAAATGCAATAATGCATCATTGGCTAAAGTAAAACTTTGTAGGCAGCATCAGAAATGAACCACCCTGTTGGATTGGGTGGGAGAAAGAGAGTGTGACCCATTTGATTTTCCTGCAGCTGCTTATAATACAATTAACGTTTATCATCTGCTTGCCTGATTATATTGTCCCCTAAAGCATAGTAAAAAGCATATTACAACAAACAGTCATTACTAATTTTACCTCTAATTTACGTCTAAAAATATTTGCTTCCTTATCTCCACTCCCCCGAGAGTCTGGAGTGCATATTGTGTGTATATATACATATTTAGACATGTATATGCATGTATCTATATGTTGAAGCCCTTTGCAGTTCTTTTTTCCCCCTAATACCTAAGATCTCATATATTTGAGCCGTAATAACTTTTTAATGCAATTTTTGTTTTTTTCAATCATTTTTATGAGGTAGTGTTACTATGATTGTAACTGTACTTTTAAATGTATTTTTAATTTTTTGTGTGTAACTTTTTATTTGAGTGTAACAGTTAAGGGCTCTGCAGTTGCGCTAACCCAACGTGCAATAAATTCAATTGCACTCAAGCAGTTTATTTTTAACTTGTAATATGCATGCTACTTTTGATGCGCACAAACAGGCACAATAAACCTCAATATCGCTCATGTGCAACTTTTAGCTTGCTACTTGTAATCTGGCCCTTAATGAGGGGAAACTTGGCAGGTGCAAGGTAATCATAAACCTACCACAGAGATGTAAATAGCAAACCAAAGTTATTGTTTTTAACATATTAACCTTTGCATATTAGTTAAATTAATAAATACCAATCACAAACACACTCATATTACACATGTGAATTGCTATACCCTTCATTGTAAATATGTTGAGGGGACATAAACTAATGCAAAAAGGAAGGAGAGGAAAGAAGAGAAGCATGGGGATATATATATATATATACATATATCTGCACAAAAAAAAAATATATATATATATATATATATATATATATGCATACAAAGAGAGAAGCGCTCTACCAGGAACAAACAGCTCAACAGCTTGTCCTATGGCGAGTCACCACCCAGGAGCAGCCTCTTTAAGCCCAGTTTACAAAGGAAAACTTTCCCGAAGCATATCAGTCTGATCCCGCCAAGTAAGGTCAGTCCAGCCCCGAAATACCAGGCAATTCTCCTTTGAACAAAGAACATGACAACCCCAGACAATCGTTTTGGCCTCCTATGGGCCTTGTCAGTGAGGTGCAGTTATATCCCTTTAAGCTTCACTGGGCAAGTAGTCTACGTCTGGTTTCCTTTATCACCCTTAGGGAGACCTAATAAGGAAGGAGAGGAAGGAGAGGAAAGAAGAGAAGCATGGATATATATATATGCATACAAAGAGAGAAGCGCTCTACCAGGAATGAACAACAGCTCAATAGCTTGTCCTATGGCAAGTCACCACCTAGGAGCAGCCTCTTTTAGCCCAGTTCTGCTCTTCACAAAGGAAAACTTTCCTGAAGCATATGTGTGTGTATATGTGTATGTGTATATATATATATATATATATATATATATATATATATATAAACACACAGAAAACCTGGCACTCGCCAGCAGATTCACAGCAATGTTTAAAAGCAAAACTGGGGGAAGTCAGTTACATTTGGCGCCAACGGATCAAGCCCAGGACCATATATATATATATATATATATATATATATATATATATATATATATATATATATACACACACACACACTTTATCCTCCTTTTCCTCTTTTTTCCTCTTCTCTTTCTATGAAAGACAAAAAAACTTGCACATTTTGCTAAAACAATATAGTTTTGAATTCTTATATATTCCCCCCCCCCTTAAATTAGTAGTATATACTACACAAATGCAAAAATGACATTAATACTCTTACGTAGCTTCACCTCTGCATTAAATTATCAGTACAGTAATCTATTGCAATCTTAGATGCACCAATTTTCTGCAGTTACCTCTGCAAAATAGTACACTGTGATTAACCATTAAAGTATGGTAGGAATTTGCACTTTGCCGCAAACAATATGAAGGATCCAAAGCATTGTACAAAACATATTCATCAAAAGTTGTCTTTGTTCATTAGGATTATTTTTAATACACTGAGGAAAAATCCATTTGAAGGGAAGAGCATTATAACATGTATTTATTTTTTGGTTGGGGGCCCTAGCAAAAAAAAAAACAAATAAAAAACATGCAAAGAAATTTAAACCAAATGTTCCCCTCCCCACAGCTATCGATGTGGAATGTTTCTGTAATATTTAATAGCTTGTTTTGCTCCCTAAGTGATACAACAATGAAAAGGATTATTAATGTTAATAGCATTCTTATCATATTTTAATGGCATCATGTATAACCAAAATGTCATCTCAGCACATATGTCTCTCTCTCACCCAGGGCCTGGAATAATCGCACTTCTCAGGGAGAAAGAGAGAAAGCTTGTACAGCTGCCAGGGCTAGAAGCACAAGCACAGAAATGAGAGAAATCTTTCAATGCTCAGGCGATGAAGAGAAAACTAAAACAACATTCATTTCCTCTACAACAAATGCTATGAAGTGGAGATGAAATGATGAATTCATATGGATTACACTTTAAAGGCTGCTGGAAAGAAAGAAAAAGTAAATAAATAGGACTGTATGAAAACAGGGAGTATGGCAAAAATGCAAGAAAGCATAATGATATATAACGCAGGGAATATATTACCTGTTTCCGTGTGTGTGTGTGTGTGGGGGGGGGGGTTCAGACAGAGTCTCTGCTTTACTTGTCCATTGTGGAGGTCGGTGTCGGAGCCTTAGGAATTGTCTACATGAATTATTGTATGTGTGTTATGTCAATATATTTATAAGCATTTCCTTTGTTAATTAGGTTTATGCCCGTTTCATATGACTCATAATGGTCGATGCGTTGTTAGCCCATGCCGTGAACCCTACAACAAATAAAGGGCAGGTTCGCAGCTTGCAAGCCTGCTTCCCACAATGTAAGAAGCAGCAGTCATTAGACCGCTGTTCATTAGACTTTTCGCCACCTCTAAGGTGTTGGAGATAAATCACCCGAGCTCGCTTGCGGTGACTGACAGGCCTTTCTCTTAAGCAATCGGTCAAGCAAGAGAAGGGGCAGCTTAACATGCTCACTTAAGCAATTAAAGATACAAATGGGCAGTGGAAAAACAGAATCCGCTACTCATATGTCGTGAAGGTGAGCGGACAACTTTCCAAGTTGAGAAGCTTGTCCACTCACCTTTTAATACATGTGGTCCATTATTAGTACCCTTATATGTAACCTGCCATAAATATGCCTCTCTAGGCTGATGTCAAATATGCTATCTTAACCCCTTGAGTGCTAATGATGGCTCAGAGCCGTTACAGATATTTGAATAAAAAAGTAAAAAAAAAAAAAAAGGGTTAAATGTCTCAGACTATTGAAATGGGTTCAAGCAAATTGTAACTTATAGCATAAACCAGCTTAAACCCTAATGGTAACCAGCAACATTATGAATGTTGCCATGGTGACCAATGGCACTTTAAATGTTGCCATTATAGCAACAACAGTTTAAGTAACTAACTTGAACATTCTGACAGCTGCCTCTTTATTTATTTATATATTCTATTCTGCTTACATTGACCCAGTCCTTAAAAATAACAGTTGGGTGACAACACCATTGTGACTATAAACATTTATTTTTTATAAGTAAGTTAAAACATGAATATGATATTATAACCATTGTGAACAAGAACTTTACTGTTGTTTTCTACATACAAACCAAACATAGAATATGTATCCTTTCTGTATTATAAAATGTGCAATAGGATATTTCTTTTAAACAAATATAAGAAATGAAAACAGGAGCATGAAACAATCATTTAAAAATATCCTCAAATTATGAACAGCATAAGGGGCCAAATGTATTAAGGACTGAATGCACCTGTTTCAGGAGTTAAGAAGCAGCAACTTAACTCTGAGGCGTCGGACAGCAATAAGCCCAATCGGATACGATTGGGATAATTGACAACCCCTCCTAACAGCTGATTGACCGCAAATGTGCAGGGGGCGGCATTGCACAAGCATTTCACTAGAAATGCTTGTGCAATGATAAATGCCGACAGCGTATACTGTTGGCATTTATCGATGTCCACTTGCACATTGTTAAATCGACCCCTGTGTCTTAAATATCTTCTTTTATTTGTAGGTGTATTTGTTGCAGGTCAATATCAAATATTAGTTTAATACAGAAATATATTTCAGTAAATCAATGCTTTTGTTGAAAAATGGAAGATGTATATATATATATTTATATATAGTACATATACAGTATATAAATAGATATATTTTTAATGAGAAGCACTATGGATGCAGATAGGTATTAACATATTCCTTTTAATTACTAGACGTACGGTTCGGTTCGATTCGGAAATTCGTAAAATTCAGCAAATTCGGAGATTCGGATCGAACAAATCTGAAACGAATTTATTCGAATCCGAATGAATCTGAAACAAATTCGAACCGAATTGATTCAAATTTTTCCGAATTCGAATCGCTCCAAACCGAAATTTGAAAAAATCCGAATCGATCCGAACCGAACCGAATTTTTTTGCCATGCACATGTCTATTAATTACTATCACTTTTAAAAACATATAAATATAGGACTAAAATCAATAGCAAATGTGTTTGAGTTAAAATGTTATTACGTAAAAAAAATCTGAAATAAGAAATGCGACAATATGGATTTTTATTATATATATTTATCAATCTGTACTGTGATAAATTGTAAGTTAGAAAAGAAATGTGAAGAAAGTAAAATCCCTATTTGTGTATTTGAAGGATTATGCCAATCTCAGTCAGTGACTTGTGACCAAATAAATGAAGTTCTGAATATTCCAGATGCTCCCTGCCTTTCTGTGTTGTTTAGCAATAAACACTTGATGATGCTTTGGAACTGATCTTGTGGGAGTCGTGTTTACTTTTAATTTTGTGGTGATAAAATGGTTAGACATTACCAGGCAGCTACGTGTTTTCTCATGAAAACGACGAACAAAGTAACAATAAATTATTACATTCACCTTCATTTCTATTGGCCATTTTCTTCAAACAAAATAAGCAGAAGGATACATTAAAGTTAGATTAAGGGGGCGCACCATAAAAAACAAACAAATTGGCTTTATTGTACTGGATGAGGTACTAGAATTAAAACAGACGAAGAAATAACAGTACTAATGATATTTTTTAGATCTCAACAATAAGATGTCACCATGAATATTGTGCACCCTTTAGGAACTGGTATCCATTTGCTACAGAGCTGATAAAACAAATCACCTCTTTCACTAACAGTTGTAACTCGTGAGCAATCTAAATCCTGGTGCAAAAAAAAAAAAAACACAAGACATATAGAACCATATTATGAAAGTGCATTTCTGCTATTTATTTATTTGTGGGATACACTGGTGCACAGAGGGAGGAATTGATTGCCGCAAATAAATAAATACTTTGTCTAGTACCTCTTGGAATTAGTTTGTTATTAAAAATGTAACCCTCTATTTCCAATAGGGAACTGCTTCATGGTAGAAGGAGGAACAGATGGGCAAGACCCAGCAGCAGCAACAAAAATGTTGTTGTTTTTTTAGTAAGGTCAGGATTGGCTGACATAGGAATCAATCAGCTGGCAATGACTTGGCTGCATAATTGTTTAATATTAATAGTGTAAATTTGCAGCCTTTTCCATCTGGAAAAAAATCCTTTCCTACCAGGATTTTAAGTGGAATTTTTTGTTTTGTTTATTTCTCTTTAAAGGGACAGCTTGTTTATTGTTTTCAGACAAACACATGGAATTACAACATAAACAAATATATATTTGTTCTACATTTATATAAATCTGAATGCATGTGTATTGTGTGGACCATTTTTCCATTAAGCCTGCCTTGAGATGGAGTAAAGCTCCAAAGCAAAACTTTACTAAATATGGATGAATAGATTCTGAATTATTGTTATGTTTTATAGCCTACTTAAAGGGACAGTCTACAATAAAAATGTTATTGTTTTAAAAGATAGATAATCCCTTTGTTACCCATTCCACAGTTTTGCATAACCAACACAGTTATATTAATATACTTTTAACCTCTGTGATTATCTTGTATCTTCTGACAGCCCCCTAATCACATGACTTTTTATTTATTATCTATTGACTTGCATTTAGTACCATGTTGTGTTAAATCGTAAATAACTCCTCAGGAGTGAACACAATGTTATCCACTGTATATGGCTCACATGAACTAGCAGTCACCTGTTGTGAAAAAGCAAATAAAAAAGCATGTGATAAGAGGCTGTCTATAGTAGCTTAGAAACAGGCAGACATTTAGAGGTTTAAATGTTATAAAATATATTAATATACCAATGTTGGTTGTGCAAACCTGGGGAATGGGTAGTAAAGGCATTATCTATCTTTTTAAACAATAACAATTTTAGTGTATACTGTTCCTTTAAAGGTTGTTTGTTTTCATAATTCATGCCATATTTACACCCAGCAAATCAGAATCAAATATAACTATTTACAGGAAGCTTTAAATATGCTAAGAGAAGCTAAGCTTGAAACTGGATGAGTAAAAAGATTCACCCATCCTATTTAAAACTAATAAGCTATTGTTGGTTTACTGATAAATAGACAAGAAGCTCTACAGCAGACGGTACTTATGTTTTAGTTAGAGATAAGATGAACAAGGGCTGTTGTTTGTTTTGTTTTATTTGTTTAAAGGGACACTAAAGTAAAAATTACTATTCCATCATTTAGGTAGAGCATGCAATTTAAAGAGACTTACCAATATACCTCCATTAACAAATTGTGCATAGTCTTTTATATGCTCAGTTTCAGAGGCACCAGCTACTACTAATTAGATTCAATTTTCTCAAAGAACTGAAGTAAATAGAAATATAGGTTCTCAAATTGCTTCATAATGACTGTTTTGTATGAAGTCAGTCTGCTCTGTTTCAAATGATTCAGCTAAACCTAGATGATGCCATATGTAGACAAGCAAGTTGGAAATGAAGCTAGTTAGACACAAGATTTTTGCATTAGGGTACATAAATTACAATCATCTGCCTATATTTAGTTCCATAAAGCTAATCAGACTAAAAATTGTGTTCAGAGAGATAAATTAACACATCGTACACTTGGTCTTGGTATTCAGCATCTTAGGAAAAATATAGGGATGGAATCCTGGCAGCTGAGTTACTGTATAAAATATAGAGTAGTCAACAAGAACCGTAATGGCACAGAGGTAATCTTGTCATTCCAATCTACTGAACATTGGTGGCAAATCTCAATTTGACACTTCATTATGGTGGTTTTTATTTCCTCTCTTCATCCACAGGCTGATGTATTGTCCATATAAGTGATAAATAATCCAGCGCTACAGAATTTTGCAGCGCTATGCAAAAAAACGATGATAATAATAATAAATAATCCAATTAGTTACCTTCTCTCCCATGGGGTCACTTGTACCAAATTATAAATCGTTTTTGACCAATACCATGTAAGGAAAATTGAGAGATAGAGACATTAATTTAAGACAGCGGATAGACTAGAGTGTGCGTTCATGACATATTTAGACGTACACGATTTCCTTACTATAACCACAGCTGAAAAGGCACCATCAAATTATATTACCTATTATTATCTCTTTCTAGCACTTCTAGAAGTCTTATTTCTTTCCATCAAGAAATCAACTACACCCTCTTGATCCAAGTGTTTTACTGATGTAAGATATCCAAGTATTTGTCTTTTTCTGACCAGTGACAACTGTGAGTGAGAATACAAAGATACACAAGTATATCATGTCAAACATATATTTGTGTTTTTTAAACAATCTTTACCCTTTATTATTTCACACTTTTTGCTCTTTTAAGAAAGCAGAACCCTGTATAAATAAATTGAAGGAAGGGTTGTATGACCCCAATAGGAAGAGGACAAGGGGTGAATGAGAGGACAAGGGGTGGGCTGTGAAAGAAGTTATAACCATAACACAGGAAGTAACAGGCACACTTTTTATCAGGAGCAATACGGTGGAAGCTGAATTTGCTTTGACTTACCAGAATGGAGGCCCTGTTGTCTGAATTGATGTCTGTAGCCAAGGAGAAGGGAGCTGCTTGGATTAGAGAGAGGCTGGCAGCAGCAGGGGGAGCAGCTACCGGAGAGGCTGTGGAGAAGTCTGTTTCTAAAGGTCCAGCTTCCAGCAGCAGTTTGCGGCCTGCAAGGAGGTCTAGGCCTCCTGAGAGATTGAGCCCTGCAGTGGACACTGGCAAGAGGGGGAAGGCGAGTGGCAGGCCCCAGGCGGGGGAGCAGAGTCAGGAGCAGCTTGGATCAGGAGCAGTTATCACGGCCAGGCCCAGACCGGGCTTGAGGCCTCAGGAGGCGCCCGGCGGTCGCAGCCGGGGCCTCAGGTACAGAAGAGGAGAGGAAGGTCAGAAGGATGCCAAGAAGTGGAGCGGCAGGACCCGGTGATACGGCCAGAGAGTGCCTGCGACGTGGAGCAGCAGTGCCAGATGACGTCACGGCCCGGCGGTCGCAACCGGGCCCAGGAGCTGGAAGAAACAAGCGGAGGAGCGGCATGTCGGAGGAGCGGATCGCAGGTAAGGCGGGCAGGACTGAGGGACCGGCGGTGCTGAGGATGGTGGGACCGGTGGGGGGGCAGAGGCCCATATCAGGAAAGCGGGGGGCGGGGCCGTGTGGGGCCGACGTCAACGGAGGCCAGGGGCTGTAGAGGCAACAAGGTGAGAGGTGGAGGCCTGCAGCGGCAGGCGGCTTGAGGAATAGAGCAGGGGTTCCGGAGGCTCAGGTGTAAGTAAACCTGCCAGCCTGGGGGGATATGTTGTGGACTAACGGGTGGGGGGGGGGGTGAGGGTACAGGCAGCCTGAGGGATGCTACAGAGGCTCCGGAGGCGCAGGTGTAAATAAACCTGTCAGCCTTGGTGGGATATGTTGTTGGATTAGCGGGTGGGAAGGGGGGCAGTTTGCGGCATGCGAGAGGGGCAATGATGGAGCAGCACTCCAGTATTTAGTGTGTTTCCATAGGAAGGGATAGGTAGGATTAGTGAAGGGGCCTCAGTAAGAATGACACTTAAGGAGTTAGGGGTTTGTATGGGGCAGCTTGGGAGGCAGGTACAGGCAGGTTAGTACTGGGCTAAGTGGGGGTGCTCCCTAAGGTGGAGGAGCAAGGAGTAGCAAGGTGGGCAGTAGTTGAAGGTGCAGCACAGGGGGCCCTGAGGACAGCTGAGAAGGGGACACTGGGAGGGGGGGGTTTGGCACAGTGAAGAGCAGGGCAGCAGCGGGGGGGGAATAAGGAAAGGGGGAAAGGTAGAGGGGTATATATATAAAAAAAAAATGTATGTATATATAGGGAGCCCAGTGGGTAGTAAGGCTAGCGGGGGGGATACGGGACTGGGGGAAGGCTGAGGCAGGGCTAGTAAACAGGGGTGCAAGTGGTGGAGAGTAGGTGGGAGTACAAAAGGGGGAGGCTGGAATATAAGGGTGGGGGGGGATTGGAAGCAAGGAGAGGGGGACAGGGAGTAAAGTGGAGTTATTAATGGTTTATTTGTCTTGCAGGGGTCGGGGCCAGTACGGCCAGGGTGGAGGAGGCAGTAGAAGCCTGCAGGGAGGCGGAGAACTCGGATGATCTGGAGCTGTGGACGGAGCCACCACTGGAACTGGATGCTAGTGGTGACTTTGATGAGGAAGAGGACCCGATGGAGGGGACTTCAGCAGGAGCAGTTACGGCTGGCCAGGTAGGGGGCATGACTGCCCTGGCGGAGCTTTTGCAATTGTTGACCCCACCACGGGGGGAGGTGAAAGGGGGGTGCAACAGGGAGGGGAGTGGGAGGATGGAGAGGGGGGGTGAATTGATTGGTTCCTCTTCCTCGCAGGCGACAGGATCCGGACGTGGGACGGGGAGGGCTCGCACCCCCCGAGGAGACGGGAGTCCCCCAGAGGACGGAGAAGATCTAGGTCACCCCGGAGCAGGGGACTGGGAAGGACTGAGACCAGTTTGCCAACCTGGGCCAGGGTGGACAGGTCCAGAGAAAGGAGCAGACACGGCAGGGGGAGGTCCCCTGCCAGGAGAGGCCCGGCGTGGCGCCTTCTGGAGGCAGACAGGGAGGAGGAGATAAGGAGGCCGAGGGCATCCAGCTGGCAGGTGGACCGCAGGCCTAGTACGGCAGTAAGAGAAGAAAGAAGTGGTGGACTGGATGTGACGGCTCGGGCATCAGGTGAGTCGGCTGTGCAGCCAAACAGGGTGACTGATGGAGTGGCTGGGGAGAGAGAGGTGTTGCTGGCGTGTTTGAAAGGACTAATTGCAACTTTAGAGAAGGCAGGAGGGGTGGGGTTGCCAGCGGCGGCGTGGGTCCAACTGGTAGGAGAGGGGCAGGTGACGGGAGTGCAGGCAGGAGGGACTACGGCAGCTGCAGTGCCTGCGGCAGCCAGTGGAGGAGAGACGCTGAAGGTTCCGGAGGACGCATTGAGGAGACCATGCCTATGTTCGGTGGGGCAGTTGGGGATACACTTAACCAGTGAGGTGAAGGAGAGGATTTGGAAGCGGGAGTTTCTAGAAATTTTGTCGCTTCTGCCGTTGGACCAGGTGCTGGAAGTAAAGGAGGACGATAAGGAGAAAGGTAAGAAGGAAGAGGAGGAGAGGAAGAAGAGATGGAGGAAGCTTCCTAAAACCTTTGGCAATTGGTCAAGGGCTTTCTGTATCCTAGCTAGCGTGATGGGAGAGAAGTTTCCGGAGCACGGGTCGTCATTGTTTTGCTATTACGACGAGATTGCGAACACGTACAGGAGGTATGGGGGGATGGCGTGGTGGTGGTACGATGAACGTTTTAGGCAGAGAATGGCGGTGCGACCGGAGGTGCAGTGGGATGATAGGGACATGGGCATCTGGCTAGAGATTATGACACCCCTTAGGGGGCAGTCCTTTCGGTCGGCAGGTCCAGGGAGCGGTAGCGGGGGCGGATCAGGTAGCACGTTGACGGTTATATGGAAGGGCCTCTGCTTTCAGTTTAATGAGGGACAATGCCGTTTCGGGGCGTCGTGCAAGTACAAGCACGAATGTTCAGGGTGTGGAGGGATCCATTCTTTCGCTAAATGCTTCAAGAAAGTGAGGCAGGGAGGAAAGCCCAGCGAAATGGGTAGTACGGGCATGGACCCCGGTGAAGGTAGGAAGGATGGTCCCTTGGCTAAAGGAATACGCCAATAAGCGGGGGCATTTGGCGGACGCCGAATTGCTATTGACGGGGTTTAGTTCAGGTTTTATTATCCCTTTCAGGGACCAGGAGATGGGGAGGTTTGGGGGTAACTTAAAGTTGGCTAGGGAGTTTCCACAGGTGGTGAGGGAGAAGTTGTACAAGGAGGTTGCTTTGGGCAGGATGGCGGGGCCATTTGATAGCCCACCATTGAAGGGTTTGCAGATTTCTCCGCTGGGGGTGGTACCGAAAAAAGGGTCAGGGCAGTTCCGGATGATCCATCACCTTTCGCACCCGAAAGGATTGTCAGTCAATGATGGGATTGATCCGGAATTGGTGTCAGTGAACTACGCGTCTTTTGACAGGGCGGTAGCCATGGTAAGAAAGGCGGGGAGGGGAGCATTGCTGGCTAAGGCAGATGTGGAATCAGCCTTCAGGCTTTTGCCAGTGCACCCTAGATGTCATCACCTTCTGGGGTGTTACTTTGAGAATTCCTTTTTTGTGGACCTGTGTCTTCCCATGGGCTGTTCCATCTCCTGCGCGTACTTTGAAAAGTTCAGTTCTTTTGTAGAATGGGTGGTCAGGCAGAAAGCGGGAATCGCTTCTGTGGTCCACTACCTGGATGATTTCCTGTACGTAGGGGAGGCAGGTACGGGTGATTGCGAGCGGTTGGTGGAGGTTTTCGGGGAGGTGTCCCAAGATTTCGGGATCCCGGTTGCGGCAGAGAAATCAGAAGGGCCGGTAACGTCTCTGAGTTTCTTAGGCATTCAGTTAGACTCGGTTTGGATGGAGTGCATGCTCCCTGAGGACAAACTGACAGACCTGAGGAGCCTGCTGGGGGAGGCGTTGGCTGCCCAAAAGGTGACGTTGCGGCAGCTGCAGTCATTGCTGGGGAAGTTGAACTTCGCCTGCCGGGCGTTCTGCCGGCAACTGTCCTTCGCAACGGCCGGGGTTGTCCGGGCCAAGGCATCATATTAGGATGACGAGAGAGATGAAGGAGGACTTGGGGGTATGGCTTACCTTCTTGGATGAATTCAACGGGAAACTGATTATCCAGGAACCAGGTTGGTCGGATGATGACCTGGGTTTGTACACAGATGCGTCCGGGGCCCAGGGGTTTGGAGCTTACCTACGGGGCAGGTGGTGCGCGGACAAATGGCCAGAGGGTTGGTCGGAGTCGGGACTTACTAGGAACCTTACGTTCCTGGAATTATTTCCGCTGGTGGTTGCGTTGAGGGTGTGGTCCCACGTATTGAGGGACAAAAGAGTTACTTTCCATTCGGACAATATGGGGGTGGTGTTGGCTATTAACAAATTGACGGCAAATTCCCCCCCGGTGGTAAGGTTGTTGAGAGCGTTTGTGCTGGAATGCCTGCGAAATAACATATCTTTCAGAGCTGTCCATGTTCCGGGCAAGATGAATGTTATTGCTGACGCTTTGTCCCGTTTCCAGTGGGACCGGTTCTTTGCAGCGGCGCCAGAAGCGGACGAAGAAGGGGTGCCCTGCCCGGGGGACCTGTGGAGTTTGGGCAGGGTGTGATCGAACTGGTTCGAGGATCTTTGGCAGTGGCCACATGGAGGGCATACGCCCAGGTGTGGAGACAGTGGCGGGGGCTGAACGAGGGACAGCATTTGTGGGAGGTAGAAGGAAGACAACTGCAGGTATTGTTGTCATGGGTGAAGAGGTGGGGGGATGAAAGGCTGTCGCCTTCAGAAATTCGGAAAAGGTTGGCGGCCATGGCGTTTTGGTTCCAATTGGTGGGAATGAAGGACCTAACGAAGGTATTTGTGGTGCGCATGGCGGTGAGGGGTTTGTGCAGGGGGCAGAAGAAACAGGATGGCAGGAGACCAGTGACTTTTGCCATCCTGGAAAAAGTGGTGGGTTGTTTGAAGGGTTTGTGTTTCTCTGAAGGGGAAGAAGTTCTGTTTAGGGCAGCTTTTGTGTTAGCATTTTTTGGGACTTTCAGAGTGTCTGAGCTGGTGGGACGCAACAGGAAGGATACGGGGGGCCTACAAGGAGGGGAGGTCTTTGTGAGGGACAGGAAGGTAGAGGTTTGGCTGAGGAAGTCTAAGACGGACCAAGCAGGGAAAGGTTGCTTGATAAGCTTGAGGGAGATAAAGGGGGTGTGTTGCCCAGTGGCGGCAACACAAGATTACCTCAGTCGGCGCCCAGAAAGGAATGGTCCATTCTTCCTTCATGCGAACGGTTCAGCTTTGTCGAGGTACCAATTTATTGCGGTATTTAGGAAGGCCTTGGGGAGTCTTGGGATAGAGGGGAAGGAGTTTGGGTCCCATTCCTTCAGAATAGGGGCGGCGACTGAGGCTGCAGGGTTAGGATTGGATGAAGGGGTGATTAAAAGGATTGGGAGGTGGAGATCAGAGAGGTTCAGGGGGTATGTTAGACCAGGGCTGAGGGTTTAAGCGAAGGGTGCGGCAGCTGATACGGCTCTATTTGTTTTGACAGGTCTGGTGAGGTGCTGGGTGATCGGGCATTCATACATCCATTGGGCCAGGAAGGCTGCCGCAGTAAAGGACAATGGGTTGCAGCTGGGACTTGACAGGGAGAAGGTGGAGATAAAGTGGATGTATGTAAGTGGGTATGAAATGGGGTCAGCTAGTCTTGAAAGTAGTGGAATTTGCAAGATTATTTTCAACCCCTCAAATTCTGGTGATCCATGTAGGGGGGAATGACTTGGGGTTCATGTCACAGAAGGATCTGGTGGAGGACATGGAAAAGGGGATAGACCGGCTAAGTCAGCTCTTCCCAGGGGTAATTATAGTGTGGTCCGAAATAGAGAGCCGGTTGGTGTGGAGGTCATCTTGGGATTTGGGGAGATTGGAGGCTTCCAGACGGAAGATCAATAGAATGGTGAGCGGGTATGTGAGACGGTGCGGAGGGGTGAGTTTGAGGCACGTGGAATTTGAGGGTGAATCAGGGAGTTGCTTTTACCTGAAAGATGGGGTACATCTCAATGAGGTGGGGCTACACCTTTTTAATTTGAAGGAGGGGATTGAGAAGGCCTTAGCTCTGGTTGGCGATTCTCACTTGGAGGGTGAGAGGTGGCGGGGTGCTTGCCGTGTTTGGTAGAGGCTTACGCCTGTTATGAGGTGGATGGACTTCCTGTTTCAGTAACAGGGGTTGGTTTAATGGTGATAGCCCCTCCCGTGGGTAGGGCGGGGCTTGCAAGTTGGACAAGTGGGGGCAAGCACTGTGGTTGTTGATAAGTTATTGTTATTTATGTTTATTTATGTTTATTTACTATGTTAATAAATGAGCTGCGGCCTTTGAATCCCAACAAATGAGTGTTGTGCGTTTTGTAGGTAAGGTGGGTGGCAACTTGACTATGTGGGGTCAAGCAGAACCCTGTATAAATAAATTGAAGGAAGGGTTGTATGACTCCAATAGGAAGAGGACAAGGGGTGAATGAGAGGACAAGGGGCTGGGCTGTGAAAGAAGTTATAACCATAACACAGGAAGTAGCAGGCACACTTTTTATCAGGAGCAATGCGGTGGAAGCTGAATTTCCTACCCTCCCTCCCTGGAAAGGGGCTTAACAGGATGTCGCAGCATGGGCGGGGTGCTTGCCCTGTTTGGTAGAGGCTTACGCCTGTTATGAGGTGGATGGACTTCCTGTTTCAGTAACAGGGGTTTGTTTAATGGTGATAGCCCCTCCCGTGGGTAGGGCGGGGCTTGCAAGTTGGACAAGTGGGGGCAAGCACTGTGGTTGTTGATAAGTTATTGTTATTTATGTTTTTTATGTTTATTTACTAGCGGCTAGATTTAGAGTTTTGTCGGTAAGGACCCGCGTAGCTAACGCTGGCTTTTTTCTGGCCGCACCATAAAAATAACTCTGGTATTGAGAGTCCACAGAAAGGCTGCGTTAGGCTCCAAAAAAGGAGCGTAGAGCATATTTAACGCAACTGCAACTCTCGATACCAGAGTTGCTTACGGACACGGCCAGCCTCAAAAACGTGCTCGTGCACGATTCCCCCATAGGAAACAATGGGGCTGTTTGAGCTGAAAAAAACCTAACACCTGCAAAAAAGCCGCGTTCAGCTCCTAAAGCAGCCCCATTGTTTGCTATGGGGAAACACTTCCTACGTCTGCACCTAACACTCTAACATGTACCCCGAGTCTAAACACCCCTAACCTTACACTTATTAACCCCTAATCTGTCGCCCCCGCTATTGCTGACCCCTGCATATTATTATTAACCCCTAATCTGCCGCTCCGTTAACCGCCGCTACTTACATTATCCTTATTATTATTATTCTTTATTTATAAAGCGCCAACAGATTCCGCAGCGCTGCCCATGGGTACAAGGATAACAGTACAGTGGAGAAACAATACGATAAGACACAAAATTTTACAGACAAATACAGGGGGAGTTGAGGGCCCTGTTCCCGTGGGAACTTACAATCTAGATGGGTAGGAGGATTGGAAACAGGAGGTGGGGACTGCAGAGGTGAGAATGATATTAGTGAGGATGTACCCCTATGTACCCCTAATCTGCTGCCCCTAACACCACCGACCCCTATATTATATTTATTAACCCCTAATCTGCCCCCCTCAACGTCGCCTCCACCTGCCTACACTTATTAACCCCTAATCTGCCGTGCGGACCGCACCGCTACTATAATAAAGTTATTAACCCCTAATCCGCCTCACTAACCCTATAATAAATAGTATTAACCCCTAATCTGCCCTCCCTAACATCGCCGACACCTAACTTCAATTATTAACCCCTAATCTGCCGACCGGAGCTCACCGCTATTCTAATAAATGTATTAACCCCTAAAGCTAAGTCTAACCCTAACACTAACACCCCCCTAATTTAAATATAATTTTAATCTAACGAAATGAATTAACTCTTATTAAATAAATTATTCCTATTTAAAGCTAAATACTTACCTGTAAAATAAATCCTAATATAGCTACAATATAAATTATAATTATATTATAGCTATTGTAGGATTTATATTTATTTTACAGGTAACTTTGTATTTATTTTAACCATGTACAATAGCTATTAAAAAGTTAAGAACTATTTAATAGTTACCTAGTTAAAATAATAACAAAATTACCTGTAAAATAAATCCTAACCTAAGTGTGTGTTAGGGGCAGCAGATTAGGGGTACATAAGGATAACGTAGGTGGTGGTCGGCAGATTAGGGGTTAAAAAATTTAATCGAGTGGCGGCGATGTGGGGGGGCCTCGGTTTAGGGGTACATAGGTAGTTTATGGGTGTTAGTGTACTTTAGAGTACAGTAGTTAAGAGCTTTATGAACCGGCGTTAGCCCAGAAAGCTCTTAACTACTGACTTTTCTCTGCGGCTGGAGTTTTGTCGTTAGATTTCTAACGCTCACTTCAGCCACGACTCTAAATACCGGAGTTAGAAAAATCCCATTGAAAAGATAGGATACGCAATTGACGTAAGGGGATCTGCGGTATGGAAAAGTTGTGGCTGAAAAGTGAGAGTTAGACCCTTTTTTGAGTGACTCCAAATACCGGAGGTAGCCTAAAACCAGCGTTAGGAGCCTCTAACGCTGGTTTTCACGGCTACCGCCAAACTCCAAATCTAGGCCTATGTTAATAAATGAGCTGCGGCCTTTGAATCCCAACAAATGAGTGTTGTGTGTTTTGTAGGTAAGGTGGGTGGCAACTTGACTATGTGGGGTCATAGGGGAATATTGATAGGCCTTTTTCTCAAATGAAGAATAAGAGTAATCCTTAAAATCTTATTAGTAGTTAGACAACTGTAAAGTATACAAATAATCTCACAATGGGTTAGGCACGCTAACATTTGTGCATGTGCAATATTAGAAGTTGAAAGTAAATGCATACCCTGGAGCACAATCAAATTTAACGTGCGTCGGGTTAGCACGACCTTGCGTAAAATGTTAGGTCTAAAATTTTAAGTTACACCAAAAACAACATAAATACATTAAAATATACTGTTACACTCATATAAACACTATCTAATAAAAAACTAATATATTAATATTTTTTTATAAGGGATCAAAGGAATATGGTATATGACATGTATTTGACTGCAAAGGGTATAATATATATATATATATATATATATATATATATATATATACTGTATGTGTATGTGTGCGTGTTTGTTTGTCTAAATAATAATTCAATAATAATATTTAATAATGTGTTTAACCGTGTATTTAGTGTAAATGTGAAAAACATAAAAATATATATTTGCGTTACGCTCTCCGGGTTTCACGCTTTAGGTCTAACGCAATGTTGGGTTAGTACACATGCAGTACACATGCAGAATTAGTTATCTTAAGGCACATTATTGAAATATTAAATATGAAATAATGATAAATATATTAATAATAATAATGATATATATATATATATATATATATATACTCTATAGATTTTTTTGAATATTTAATGCATATATAATAATTATTTACATTAATTATTAATATATACACTACACTAACAGGAATAGATATACAGGTGCGTGTGTGTGTATATATAAAATACAAAATAGAGCACACTCCCACTCAAACAGCAGCAACCAGGGTAAAAGCAAATATGAATACAAAACAGAAAAAGCATGCACTCACTGGATTTGTGAAAAAGGTGCTTTCACTGGCACATCCAAAAAAGTGACGTTTCGGGGATCAATCACCCCTTCATCAGACCAAGTGCAATGTGAACAAACAGAGGTGTTTAAATCAAGTGCTAACCCCTCCTCCAATCAGAACAGGACAGCCCCAATTAAAACGTGATACAAATATTTACAACCATGTTATATCTCATAATCAAATAATGCATAAAATAAAACAAACATAAATAGTTCTCATAAAATCAACTAGAGAGCATAATATTATTTTCAAATGCAATTGAAGTTCAATCCGATTGCTGATCCAATCAGCCAATAGAATGCAAGGTCAATCCTATTGGCTGATTGGATCAGCCAATAGTATTGAACTTCAATTCTATTGGCTGATTGCATCAGCCAATAGGATTTTTCCTACCTTAATTCCGATTCTATCAGCCAATCAGAATTGTAGGGACACCATCTTTGATGACGTCACTTAAAGGAACCTTCACTCAGTCGTCGGATCAAGAAGGAAGAGGATGCTCCGCGTTGGATGTCTTCAAGATGGACCCGCTCCGCTCCAGATGAAAGAAGATAGAAGATGCGGCCTGGATGAAGAGTTCTGCCGGTCTGGATGTCCTCTTCTGCCCGGATCGGATGAAGACTTCTGCCCCTCTGGAGGTCCACTTGTGCCAGGCTGGGTGAAGACGGCTCAAGGTAGGGTGATCTTCAAGGGGGTAGTGTTAGGTTTTTTTAAGGGGGGATTGGGTGGGTTTTAGAGTAGGGTTGGGTATGTGGTGGTGTGTTTTAATGTTGGGGGGGTATTGTCTTTTTTTTTACAGGTGCCTGTAAAATAAATACAGGTGCCTGTAAAATAAATACAAATCCTAAACTAGCTACAATGTAACTATTAGTTATATTGTAGCTAGCTTAGGGTTTATTTTATCGGTAAGTATTTAGTTTTAAATAGGATTAATTTATTTAATTATGTTAAATTTATTTAGTTTAATTTAAATTATATTTAGGGGGGTTTCACTTAGGGTTAGACTTATGTTTAGGGGTTAATAAATTTATTATAGTGGCGGCAACGTTTGCGGCAGCAGATTAGGGGTTAATAAATTTCATATAGTTGCAGCGACGTTGGGGGGCCGATTAGGGGTTAATAACTATAATGTAGGTGTCTGCGATGTTGAGGGCAGTAGATTAGGGGTTCATAAGTATAATGTAGGTGGCGGCGGTGTCCGGAGCGGCAGATTAGGGGTTAATAAGTATAAGATTAGGGTTGTTTAGACTTGGGGTTCATGTTAGGGTGTTAGGTGCAGACATAAATTTAATTTCCCCATAGGAAACAATGGGGCTGCGTTAGGAGCTGAATGCTGCTTTTTTGCAAGTGTTACGTTTTTTTTCAGCCAGCTCAGCCCCATTGTTTCCTATGGGAAAATTGTGCACGAGCACGTTTTGCCATCTTACCGCTACCGTAAGCAACGCTGGTATTGAGGTGAGATGTGGCGCTAAATTTTGCTCAACGCTCACTTTTCTGAGGCTAACGCCAGCTTGCAAAAAAACTCGTAATACCAGCGTTGTTGAAAGGGAGCGGTAAGAAAAAAAGGAGCGTTAGCACCGCACAGCCTTACCGACAAAAACTCGTAATCTAGCCGTAAGGGTATACAATTTAAAGGTAATAAGAGTCACATGCATGTCTTAATTAGCAAAGGTCATAAATCACACCAAGATCAAACAAGGCTTGAGCAAACAATGCAGATAACACCTTTCTTATCAAAGTGGAAGACAGAGAAAGGAAAGTATTTAAGGTAATAAAGACATACCATAAATATAATATTGGTAGAAAAAAAGCAAAGGCAGATTGTGAGATGCAGGGAGACAGACAGGGTTAAGTGTGGATTTGTCCTGTTAAACCTGGGGAGAGAGGAGAGAGCAGTGTAAGCTCAGTTCCAAATATGTTCCAATTATATACCAGTAGCTGTTCTGTATATTTCATATCCATATAAAATATATTCCATGTTATAACTCCTTGTTATAACTCCCTACACTTATGAACTAACATACTTACCAGAATTAGACCACATAGAATTCCAAGAAGGAATTTTATTAGTGATGTGTTATTATATATTCAGGAGAGAAATCCATCTTAATCATTCCCTTCCTCTTTTGGGTAATAAAAAAGTCTCAAATATTATTTCAACCTACATGAAATCTTTTTGGTTATGTCTGTATAGAGCAACAATATGTTTCAAAGTGCTTGATTCATGGGATACTGTCCTCAGGACTTTAAAAGCCAGCAGGGTGTTAATATGTAACATGTGTCCTCATCAGCTCATCATTTTGTCCTCGTTTTTAGCAGATTAGCCACCCGCTGCTCCCAAGAGTCCAATCTGGCAGGGACCAGATCATGACAAGTGAGAAAGGGAAGAAACAGCTTCTATTGATTCCAGAGGCAAAAGTGAATAGGGTATGCGACTCTGCCAAATAAATATAACTTTTCTCTTCTTCCAAATGAACAAACTTTTGTAACAATATTGATGAGAGCTTTTCAAACGTAAAACATTTATCATGAAGAAGAAAAAATGAACAATCATAGGGTCTCGATGAGATTAATGTCTTAAATGAAGAAGTAATGTAGATAAGTTATACAGAATTACAGAGGTTAAGAATTATATTTAGGTACCAACAGTTTTTCTATGTTCAAGGGACATGAAAGTCAAAATTAAATTTCATGATTCAGACAGAGCACGCAATTTTAAGAGACTTTTCAATTTATGTATTTTACAAAATTGACTTCATTCTCTTGATTTCCTTTGTTGAAAAACATACCTAAGTAGGCTTAGGAGCAGCTTTTAGGAGCTAGCTGTTGATTGGTGGCTGCACACATATGCCTCTTGTCATTGCCTTACCAGATGTTTTTAGCTTGGGTCTAGGTGTGTATTGCTTCTCTGGAGCTGACTTTAACTAAGACTTTAACTAAGTATTTAATAATTTAACCCCTTTTCAAGGGTTAAACACAGTTGTATTGAAGCAACATTACAATAATGACATAATTATACACATATTAACACATAAATATATGTATATACGCATTTACATATATATTTACACATATATATATATATTTATGTATTTATATATTTTTTCTATGTGCAGAACATAGAAATGTAAAATATTTACTGTAAATATACAGTTAAAACATTTCTTAAAAATGAATTTTGCATAAATATGCTTTTAGATGTTTTCATCTTCCTAACTGCAAAGGGCTCTAATGAACTTATATGTATGTCTTTATATGTGTACATTTGTATTCATGTGTTTATATGTGTATATACGTCTGTAAATAAATAGATAAACACATAAAGAGCTATATCTATATACGTACATACATATCCATCTTTAAACATGTATATGTATGTATCTCTATGTTAAAGCCCTTTGCCTGCTTTTTTTCTTTCTAACACCTGAGATTTCATATCTTTGAGCCTTTATAACTTTTGTGTGCAATATTTTATTTAATCATTTTTATTAGATAGTGTTATTATGAGTGTAACTGTACTCTGTAAGCCGTGGTAATCATTCTAGCGCAAATCGCAAGAGATCACGTTTACTTTCTACAAGTACGGGGTGATGAGCAGCAGACTGTTGTTAACTAACAGTCATCGATCTCGCTGCTCTTCGGATTTTTCCCAGCTTTATTTGTATACTGTTACTAAACACCCACACTATACTAAACTGTTTAACCCCTATCCCGCCACTCCCGGACCCCGCCACAACTAAATAAAGTTATTAACCACTAAACTGCCGCTCCCGGAGCCCACCGCCACTCTAATAAACTTATTAACCCCTATTCCTTCACTCCCGGAGCCCACCGTCACCTACATTATACTTATTAATCCCTAATCTGCTACCCCCTACACCTCCCCCAACTACGTAAAGTTATTAACCCCTATCCTGCCGTTCCCGGAGCCCACAGCAAATAAATAAATGTATTAACCCCTAAACCACCAGCCCCCCACATAGCCATAAACTAAATCAACCTATTAACCCCTAAACCTAACAACCCGCTAACTTTATATTAAATATTAACTCATCCCTATCTTATAATAAATTTAAACTTATCTTTAGATTTAAATTAAACTATATTAAACTATTAATTAATCTGCCCTAACTGTTGTACTAAATTACATTAAACTATATTAAACTAATAATTAACCTACCCTATTATAATAAAATTACATTAAACTATATTAAATTAATGATTAATCCAACCTAACTTTTAAACTAAAATGACATTAAACTATATTAAAATAAAAATTAATCTAACCTAACTTTTATACTAAAATGACATAAAACTACAAATTAAATTAACTATATTATATATTTAAACACCTAACCCTACTCAAATAATTTAAATAGACACTAAAAAATTACGAAGTTACAAAAAACTAAGTTACAAAAAAAAAAAAGAAATGATCAAAGCTTTAAACTAATTACACCTAATCTAAGGGCCCTATGAAAATAAAAAAGCCCCCCAAAATAATAAACCCCCTAGCCTACAATAAACTACAAATAGCCCTTAAAAGAGCCTTTTGCGCGGCATTGCCCCAAAGTAATCAGCTCTTTTACCTGTAAAAAAAAAATACAAACAACCCCCCAACAGTAAAACGCACCACCCACACAACCAACCCCCCAAATAAAACCCTAACTAAAAAAACCTAAGCTCCCCTTTGCCCTGAAAAGGGGATTTGGATGGGCATTGCCCTTGTAAGGGCATATAGCTATTTTGCAGCCCAAAACCCTAATCTAAAAATAAAACCCACCCAATAAACCCTTAAAAAATCCTAACACTAACCCCAGAAGATTTACTTACAGTTTTGAAGATCCGACATCCATCCTCCAAGAAGCCGGGAGAAGTCTTCATCGAAACGGCAAGAAGTCCTCCAAGAAGTCGGACAAAGTCTTCATCCATGCCCGCAGAAGTCTTCAGCCAGACGGCATCTTCTATCTTCATCCATCCGGCGCGGAGCGGGTCCATCTTCAAGACATCCGACGCGGAGCATCCTCTTCTTCCGACGGACTAATGACGAATAAAGGTTCCTTTAAATGACGTCATCCAAGATGGCATCCCTTAGATTCCGATTGGCTCATAGAATTTTATCAGCCAATCGGAATTAAGGTTGAAAAAATCCTATTGGCTGTTGCAATCAGCCAATAGGATTGAAGTTCAATCCTATTGGCTGATCCAATCAGCCAATAGGATTGAGCTCGCATTATATTGGCTGAATGCAATAGCCAATAGAATGCGAGCTCAATCCTATTGGCTGATTGCAACAGTCAATAGGATTTTTTCAACCTTAATTCTGATTGGCTGATAGAATTCTATGAGTCAATTGGAATCTAAGGGACGCCGTCTTGGATGACGTCATTTAAAAGAACCTTCATTCATCATTAGTCCGTCGGAAGAAGAGGATGCTCCGCGTCTGATGTCTTGAAGATGGCCCTGCTCCACGCCGGATGTATGAAGATAGAAGATGCCATCTGGGTGAAGACTTCTGCGGGCTTGGATGAAGACTTCGTCCGGCTTCTTGGAGGACTTCTTGCTGCTTCAATGAAGACTTCTCCCAGCTTCTTGCAGGATGGATGTCGGATCTTCAAAACTGTAAGTAAATCTTCGGGGGTTAGTGTTAGGATTTTTTAAGGGTTTATTGGGTGGGTTTTATTTTTAGATTAGGGTTTGGGGCTGCAAAAGAGCTAAATGCCCTTTTAAGGGCAATGCCCATCCAAATGCCCTTTTCAGGGCAATGGGGAGCTTAGTTTTTTTTAGTTAGGGTTTTATTTAGGGGGTTGGTTGTGTGGGTGGTGGGTTTTACTGTTGGGGGGTTGTTTGTATTTTTTTTTTTACAGATAAAAGAACTGATTAATTTGGGGCAATGCCCCGCAAAAGGCCCTTTTAAGGGCTATTTGTAGTTTATTGTAGGCTAGGGGTTTATTATTTTGGGGGGGCTTTTTTATTTTCATAGGGCCCTTAGATTAGGGGTAATTAGTTTAAAGCTTTGATCATTTATTTTTTATTTTTTGTAACTTAGTGTTTATTTTTTTGTGTAACTTAGTGTTTGTTATTTTTTGTAACTTAGATTTTTGTAACTTTTTGTAACTTTTTTAGTGTAGATTTAAATTATTTGAGTAGAGTTAGGTGTTTAAATATATAATATAGTTAATTTAATTTGTAGTTTTATGTCATTTTAGTTTAAAAAGTTAGGTTAGATTAATTTTTATTTTAATATAGTTTAATGTAATTTTAGTTTAAAAGTTTGGTTGGGTTAATCATTAATTTAATATAGTTTAATGTAATTTTATTATAATAGGGTAGGTTAATTATTAATTTTATATAGTTTAATGTAATTTTAGTATAATAGTTAGGGTAGGTAAATTATTAATTTAATGTAGTTTAATGTAATTTTAGTATAATAGTTAGGGTAGGTTAATTATTAATTTAATATAGTTTAAAGTAATTGTAGTACAATAGTTAGGGTAGATTAATTCATAGTTTAATATAGCTTAATGTAAATCTAAATCTAAGATAGGGATGAGTTAATATTTAATGAAAGGTTAGCGGGTTGTTAGGTTTAGGGGTTAATAGTTTAATTTAGTTTATGACGATATGGGGGGCTGGTGGTTTAGGGGTTAATAGTTTTAGTAAGTGCTAGTGATGTGGCAGGCCAGGGGTTTAGGGGTTAATAATTTTATTTAGGTGGCGGCGGTGTCAGGTGGCAGATTAGGGGTTAATAAGTATAATGTAGGTGATGGCGGTGTCGGGGCGGCAGATTAGGGGTTAATAAGTATAATGTAGGTGGCTGCGATGTTGGGGCGGCAGATTAGGGGTTAATAAGTATAATGTAGGTGGTGGCGGTGTAGGGGGCGGCAGATTAGGGGTGTTTAGACTCGGGGTACATGTTAGGGTGTTAGGTGTAAACGTAACTATTATTCTCCCATAGGAATCAATGGGATATCGGGCAGCAGCGAACTTGAGCTTTCGCTGCTTTCAGACTCCCATTGATTCCTATGGCATCTGCGGCCTCCAGGGCGGCGGATTGAAAACCAGGTACGCTGGGCCGGAATAGTGGCGAGCGTACCTGGTAGATTTTTGATAACTAGCAAAAGTAGTCAGATAGTGCCAAATTTGCATTCGGAACATCTGTAGTGACGTAACCATCGATCTGTGTCGGACTGAGACCGGCGGATTGTATGTTACGTCACAAAATTCTACTTTGCCGGTCTGTAGGGTTTGATAAATAAGGGGAATCAAGCTCTCCACAATTACGCTGCGGAATTCCAGCGTATTTGCGGTTGACGGCTTGATAAATAGGCCCTATTGCCTTGAGTTTCTAATTTTAAAAGGAAATCTACTGAATCTACATTGAAAATTAATTTACATGCATATAATTTGAACTATTACTACACAGAAACCATTTTTTGTTTTATTGATCGCATAGGGGCATATTTATCATGCTCCGTACTGCTGCTCCATAACCTCTCCACCTGCTCTGAGTCGGTGGACAGACATCTCCAGGAATCAACTCAATCAGATACGATTGGGTTGATTGACACCCCCTGCTAGCGGCTGAATGGCGGCATTGCACCAGCAGAACTGCTGGTGCAATGATAAATGCCAAGAGCGTATGCTGTCGGCATTTATCGATGTGCAGCAGGCATGATCCGCAATATCAGATCATGTCCGCTCGCACTATGATAATTAGTCCCCATAATCTATGTTATGTAAGAATGCTTTTAGTATAGGCCCCCCTCTGAGATCTGAGACAACTGGAGATGTTGGTGTATATTTGCTGAAACTATGAGCCCAGATCAGAGAGGGCAACCCCACTTTCTTTGAAAATATCACCAGACCCACGGATTGCGAGACTGGCGAGGCCAAAAAGGCAAAGACTTAGTGCCATTTGTGAGGTGGATAAAAAAAAAAAAGAGTCTCATTCACAAAAAGATGTGCACCTTAAAGCTTGTTCATGCAGTCTGGACATTTTCAGTGTCCTAGTAAACTGACTTAACCCAGCGCATAGGAAACCAATCAGATAAAAAGTAGTCACACAGTCAAAACATAAAATAAAGTAATTAATTAATAAATAAAAATACAAAGTGTTTCTCAGCAGTAAGACTGTTTCTTCAGGAAACCATTTATCAGGACCTGATAAATAAAATTTTAATTTAAAATGCGTATGCTACATACACTCATTCCAGCAGATATGACACTGCATACTGACTGAAGCTTAAAGGGACAGTAAAGTTATAATTATACATTCAGGATTTAGACAGAACATACAATTTTAAACAAATTTCCAATTGACTGCTATTATTTAATTTGCTTCCTTCTCTTGTTATCCTTTGCTGAAAGGTTTATCTAGGAGAGTTCAGGAGCAGCAAATAACTTAGTATCTAGCTTCTAATTGAAGGCTGCATATATATATATATATATATATATATATATATATATATACAGATTGTCATTGGCTCACCCATGTGTTCAGTTAGCAATCAGAAGTGCATTGCTGTTTCTTGAACAAATGATACAAACAGAATAAAAAAATTGATAATAGAAGTAAACTGTAAAGTTGTTTAAAATTGTACGTAATACCTAAATCATGAAAGAAAATTTTGGGGTTTCATGTCCCTTTAAAGGGACATGGAACCCCAAAATTTTCTTTCATTATTCAGACAGAGCATATAATTTTAAACAACTTTACAATTTACTTATTTTATCTAATTTGTTTTCTTAGTATCCTTTGATGAAAAGCATACCTATGTAGGCTCAGGAGCTGGCAGTTATCTGGGGATTGGTGACTGCACACATATGCCTCTTCTCATTGGTTTACTAGCTCCCAGTAGTGAATCGCTGTTCATTTTATGGCTTTTTTTCCATGTAATTTTCAAAGCAAATGTTCCTGTTCAAGTGCACGTTTGTGTGTATATGTGTGTGTGGGTTTGTATAGGGTGAGTGTGTGTGGGTAGTGTGAATGTGTGTAGTGCAGTGAGTGTGTAGTTCATGTGTAGGTGCAGTGAGTGTGAAGTAAAAGTAAAAAAGTGCGGCACGAGACAGGGTTGCCCTGATTTTCGTGTTGGAAATAGAGCCTCTGGCAGCGGCTCTTCGCTCCAATGATGAGATTAAGGGAGTAAACATAGCTGGGTCCATACAAAAGGTCGCCCTATTTGCCGATGACCTCACCTTGCTACTGATTGATCCCACACATTCACTTCCAGTTCTATTCGATCTCCTGAAGACCTTCGGAACGGTTAGCTATTACAAACTTAATGTACATAAGACGGATGCCTACGTAATTAACGTGCCTGACGCGGAATATTCTACTCTTAAACAGAGATACAACTTCAATTGGTCAAAGCAGCGCCTCAAGCATCTAGGAGTTTTTCTTTCTGCTGATATCTCGACTATTGTCGAGGCTAACTTCTATCCCCTCCTTCAACATTTCCAAAAAGCTGTGGACCGCTGGGATGTTCCTAGCATCTCATGGTTGGGCAGAGTGGCAGCTTTCAAGATGACCCTACTGCCCAAACTTACTTACCTGTTTAGGACATTGCCGATTCCTATTCCCAAATCCCTGATAGGAAAGTTTCAACTCCTATGTAATAAATTTATTTGGAGGCATAAACACCCGAGAGTGGCAACCAGAGTCTTACAACAACCTCTGCTAAGTGGGGGAGCCGGCGCCCCTAATTTGGCATACTACCATGAAGCCTCTAGGTTAGCCCATATTCTCCCATGGAATTCTGAATCTTCTGAGAGCAAGTGGTGGATACTTGAGCAGGCTACTCATCCCCACCCCTTACACTTTCTGATCTGCTATGGATTCCTAAACATACCAGGGCTCTTCTAAACATCCAAAACTTTATCATTCTCTCAGCCCTAAAGTTCTGGGATAAAACTCGCTCACTACCCCAGATAGCCCCTCATCCGTCCCCAATTCACACGCTGTCAGGTCTACTCTTCGCTCTTCAGGACTCACACCCCTCAATTTGGCACTCCCACGGAATATTTAGTATACAAGATTTATTCCCTGATAGGCAGTTGATGAACCTGGCAGACTTCCGTTCCAAGTTCCAGCCCTTCCAATTATTGCAGTTTGAATTTTGGAGGCTGAAAAGCTTGTTGCAATCATGGGGCTTCACATCTCTACCTCTTCGAGTTCCTACGAAATGGGAATCGAGATGGCACGCAGCAAAAAAGATTCCTAAAACACTGTCTATCTCATACCAAGACATTCTGAAACCTCCCATATATCTCAAATCTATATACATTATTGCTTGGGAAAGAGACTTACAATTCCAGGCCTCTCAGGAGGAATGGTCTAAAGCCATGAGCGCAACTAGGCGGGCTATACACTGCGTAACGATGCTAGAGCTATATCTTAAGATATGTATGCAATGGCATATGACCCCACTCCGACTTTTTAAAATCTCCCATACAAACTCCCCACTTTGTTGGAGAGGTTGTGGCCAGCTAGGATCATCGGCACATATATGGTGGGAATGTCCTGCTTTGCGGCCTCTCTGGGTTATGCTTTCACATAGATGCTCTGAGGTGGACTCGAATCTATGCTTGGATCCACGGAAAGTATTGTTTCATTTGGATGTGGAGCTCCCCCTGTCCCCGGTGGGTCTCCTTAGTATCTACCTATTCACGGCTGCCAAACTGAGTATAGCGCATAAGTGGAAACAATCCTCTATCCCCAACTGGGGAGATCTGTCCAAAATCATGGACTATCTAGAAGTAATGGAGAGCCCTGTGTTTGCCATAAATAATAGGATCTCCCTACATTGTCAATCCTGGGAAATATGGAAAAACATTAGGGATTCTACTACTTAAACCTGACAAGGACTCATGTTAGTCCTAGAGACCTCTTATTACCTTTTTTTTTTTTTTTCTTCTCCCCCATCTCTTCTCCCCTCTTCTTATCTCCCTATTTCTCTCCCTTCTAAAGCATGATCCCTCTCATTATGTTGTGCTCGGTGCTCCCTTTTCTGAAGATGCTTAAAAGCAAAATTTAAGATTCTATTTAATCCTAACCAAGCGCTCCCACACGTAGTTAGCACCATTATTGGCTCACTTTAGGCATACTTTTCTCGCATAATCTGCCATACCCCTACAAACACTCCTAGTTAACTTCTGGCTACCAACAGATACTCAACTTGTGTGTTAAGTGTTTGGAAACAGTTTATATGTTAATAAGAAAATGAATATTCTAGAGGTTACAGTCTAATATTATGTTAAGTTTTTTGGTGATTACTTGCTTATGGATGGCTAATGTAACATTGACATTTATGTTTATCCTGTAACACTTAAATCCTGTATTGTTATTTCACCTGTATAACCTCAATAAAAAAAAAATATTAAAAAAAAAAAAAAAAAAAAAAAGGAGTAAAAAAGTGCTGCCCCTCCAAAATATGCCACCCTAAGCAAGTGCCTTGTTTGCCTAGGCCAAAATACACCCCTGGCTCTATCTGAATCTAGAAAGCAAACATTGGGTTTTTCCTATAACCATCCTCATTTTGAGTACGACACATGTTTGATCAAAGGCTATAATGATAACATTAAGCAATTGAAAACATTACTTTTTAGGTAAATCTAATCTTTACATATGTAAATATTGACTTTGGTGTCCTTTTAACCTTGGTTAATATGGCTCTCTTTTTCCTACCCAAACAAAATTTTGCCATGGTGTTAAATATACTTGACATAGCACAGACAACATTATCATGTGCATGCACTTGACAAAATCAGTCCTCTCATAGGCTATACTGAATATTTGACTAATGATCCACTTACTATTGTCACTGTTGACCTTTCAAGGACAGGAAATGCTTTCTGATCAAACCCATGCACACTGAATTGGTTGATTCTTGTAAGGAATTTAAAGATAATTACAAACAGACTTTAGAGTCAAAGGTTATAAGTCTCAGATCCTGAAGACACACAGTTCTTATACCACTTACAGTATGTGCAAGCAGAAATTCAGCTGTTTTTCACTATTAATGCTTTTTGTCATGCTGTGTCTATTGAAACTGATACGTGTTATTATTTTTTTTTATTATTTAAAAGCATTAGCATTACTTCCCGCTGTGAGAAACTGTCATTTTTCTCTTTTTAGATGATTAGTTTAAAATTAGATTTTTTTTTTTTCCAGTATCTCTTTTACTTTTTTTCTCCAGTTTTTATTCTTTTCTTTCTGCAAGAATAATTGAGGATTAAGTACATTCTGCATCTATGTGCAGTTATCAAGTTAACTAAAATGAAAATAAATCAATTTAATCAGGTCTGTTAAAGATCTAAACATTTCATCAAAAGTATATAAACGTGTTTTTTTTTAATTCAGTTTTCAATCAAAACTTCCATAGGAGCTACTCAATTTATGCTTTTTTTATTTTACTATATATATAATCAAGTATGTGCAGTCAGAATGTTCTGTTTGATGGTTGAATTCCTTATGTCATGCATGTATATATCCTCATATACACCTCTGTTTTTGTGTATTAGACCTGTATCTAAAATCTTAAACTGCTCTGTTAAACAGTACTGGGTACTAGGCGGTATGAAAAGCACAGAGGAATAAATGTTCTGAATTTCCAAATTAAGTACAAAGCATATTTCTTATGCCATTTTTTCCCATCTCCTTACACTTTTAACAAACTTTAGAATAAATCGGCAAAGACACATAGGACTCCAAGTACGAAGCAGCGTAAGTTGCTCCGGAGCCCTTGTGGGGCAGGTTTGCACATATGAGCCTGCTACCCGTAATGTAAGAAGCAGCGGTCTAATTACCTTATAGGTGGTAAAGACAAATTTCTGAGAGCTCGCTTACTCTCTGTGATTGACACACCCTTCTCTCTCGCAATTGGTCGTGCGAGTGAAGGGGCGGGCATTACACACTCATCGGAGTGTGTAATGATACATATGGGCCAGTGGACAAACAGATCTGCTGCCCGTATGCAGCATAGACTTGTGGACAGCCTCTCAAGTTGAGAAGCTGTCGGCACGCCTTTAAATACATGGGGCCCAAAAAATTGGAGAAATACTATTAAGGTCATGTTTATTGCATAGAATCATTATAAAATTACTGAATAATTTTATGGCAGCATATGAACTCTAAAAGATAACCTCTAATAGAACAGTCAGTAGCCTAGATGCACTGTAGCAGGCCTAACTCATGGGGACTACACCCCAGAAACAGTGTCTATTAATTGAGATTTTTGGCTGCCCATATCTTTAAGAGGAGCACTCCCAAGCAGTCCCATCTCCAGAAAATAGCTATAAAGGGGGTGCTTGTAGTCCGCTGCTGTTGTAGATGGGACTGTGTCAGAGGGGAAGGATGGAAGTTCAGTGGACAGGGCAGAGAGGATCATGGGAGGGGCCAGACTGTTTAGTGGGTGGAGCCAACATTGAGTTGGCGGAAACTGGGCAGAGTGAGGTAGGAAAAAATGATGGACATTCACAATTGGGGGCACATAAGGTACAACCATAAAGAATCATTAAACACTAAATATTGCTAGATAGAATTATGCATTCAAAGAAAAGAATTATCTGAGAATAACATGTTGATGTTTTTTTTAGTTTCATTAGTTGTTTAAATATTGTCAAAATAAATGTAAATTTGTACGTGTGTATAAAGCAATGGGTGCTGCTATGTTGTAACTTAGGTTTATTTATCTGCTGAAGCCAATTAAGGACAGTTATAAATAGGTCACTAGAGTGTGCAGCCAATGGTTTTGTTGAATATAACAGTGTTCTGAAATTCAATTTCTACCAGCAGCTGAAAAGCTCACAAATTGAGAATGGAATCACAGGAAAAGGGAACAAAATAAGTAATTGAAATATATTGCAGAGTTTTTTTTCTAAATAATACAATTTGTCATTTTATATTTCTATCTCAAATTGTTTAGTGTCTTTTTAATTTTGGGGTACTAGTGCTCCCTGGCTTCCTGTGGCTATGCCACTGCCCCCAGTCCCGCACCTGGAGACATTACCCCTCCTTTATTCTCAGTCAACATGTCTCAAGTTCTGGCCACACATCAGCAATGATTGACCTCCACAGCTGAAGGGTATCTGCAAAATTGGTTAAAACCTTATTGTCCCCATCTCAACTAGATGTAAAGCATGCTGGAATTCACAGGGAGCATAAGCAGGATCCCAGTCCCACCAGAACTAGGTTGACTAAAGAAGGCTTCAACTCCATACACCACAGAGGTTGTGATCCACGCTGCACCCTGTATATACCTGTGTATAAAGGTAAGAAGGAGAGCCCTCCCTCAAAATTACAATTGTGTTACCCATCACTCATTTACCTTCTCTGAACATTAACCCTTATGCTGGCTACAAGTTAAATCACCTTGCACTATATGATGTAAACCCAGTTAAATAAAAATTGTGAGTAAAAACACTCACCTGGCCTAACATGCTTATTTTTTTTTTTATTTTTTTTGGCTATAACTGTTCAGTAAAAGTTTTCCTAATGCAGCTGTAGCAAAATGAAAAATGCTTTTACATTTTGATGCATATATTTTATTTAATTTACATTCATGACTTTTGGATGTCAATCAAGTTACTTGCAAATATTAAAATTTGCTGAGCTCAATACTTCATTTTCTGGTTCATAAGACTTGGCACAGGGAATTAGAGAAAAAATTACATTTTCCCAAATAGAAAAATAAGACAAAAGAGTTAGACAAAGAAAATAAACTGCAGCATACAGAAATATTGAAGTTCCATTTAAAGGTACATCAAACACAAAGTTAAAGGGACATAGTACTCAAACATTTTGTATCATATATATATATAAAAAAAAAGTGGCAGTAAAACATATTAAAATATAGACTTGTTTAACACTGAGTAATTTGTTTTGGAGGAATCATTCGGAACGAATATTCAGAAAAATTAGTTTTTCAGAATATTCGTGTTCTACTTGGTATTTGTTTTGTTTAAAAGAAAACAAATAATGAATATTCATCAATATTCCCATTTGTTTTAAATAAAGCAAATGTAAATGCTGTTTTTTTGAAGGTGGCACGGGGAGCAGTCCTTTAGTGCCCTCACAATAAACTGGCTATAGCGCTGCATATAGCACAGTGGAGGCAGCACTAATCTGACCCGTTTTATAGGTAATTATTTATATTTAAAACTTATTTTAAAGGATAATGAATGAAGGGATAGGTCAAAACCTGGGCCGCCATCAGGGGGTGACTCCTGTCAGGGGCCCAATGGGCCGGGGGGGGGGGGGCATGAGGCAAGAACTAAAAAAAAAAATTAATTTTGGCAGCCACCAGTGGGTACTACAGCAGAGTGTTAATTGAGCATGGGAAATGTTATTAGAAGGAGTAAAGTAAAAGCATTTGAGAGGATTTCTGAGTGTGCACTAAACCACTATGCACAGTGTGAGACAGACTTGGCAGATCACTTTCATTTGCAGAGGAGGTAGGACTTACTTAGCAAATGGTTTTTTTATTTCTTTGTGCAATTTCGGATTGTTACTTCAATGTGGTAGTAGTTGTATGGTGGGGCCAGGGGTCCATAAAAACACATTTTTTAAGCATATATATATATATATATATATATATATATATATATATATATATATATATATTACATTCCAGTTTACTGCCCCTTTATGCAAGGACTTTCCAGATGCAAGGAGGCATTTTATCTAAGATTTTTACATCTGCATAACATGTTATACTCTCAGACTAAGATTGCTCGGGGGTTTGAAATGAGACAGGTTAACTTAAAACTGTTCAGTTTACACTACAGCTGACTTAATTTTGAAATACATACCAACAAGCCTAAATCCTGCATTTAACCAGATCTAATGGTATGAGTACCACAACTTATGGTTCCACCAAGACCATATAGAGTACAGCATTTTCAAAATCCATAAGTACAGCTGACAGATGGAAACATTTGTACACTATATTTGAAGTGGTGCTCTTGGTTGGGGGAAAATCAAACAAACATATGTCAAACTTTTAAAAGTACTTTTCTTCATCTAGCCATCTACCCAGATGATTAATGTACAATTTTGAATTCACAGAATTATTTCTGTTTGCACATTTACAAATACGTTTCTTTAAAAAGTGATCTCTTAATTTCTGTAATTTTTTTATCATGCATGTCACACACTGTTGATTTAGGGGATGATTTAGGGGATGCAAGATGCATAAATGTTTCCCCCTGTTAGTGTTTCTTTGGGTGTCTGTGTTTATGTCTTTGTGCTTTGGTTTGTGTCTCTATGAGTGTGTATGTATTTTTTTTGTGGGTCTCTCTGTGAGGGTGGGTGTTTATGTCTTTGTACATTTTCTGTGGATGTCTGTGAGGGTGTGTGCATATGTATTTGAGCTTTTTCTATGGGTGTCTCTATAAGGGTGTGTGTATGTTTGTCTTTGTGTATTTTTTCTGGATGCCTCTGTGAGGGTGGGTGTGTATGTCTGTGTTTTCTGTGGATGTCTCTGTGAGGGTGTGTGTTTTCTGTGGGTGTCTCTGTGAGGGTGTGTGTATGTCTGTGTGTTTTCTGTGGATGTCTCAGTGAGGGTGTGTGTATGTATGTCTTTCTGTGTTTTATGTGGTTTTCTCTGTGTGTGTGTATGTCTTTGTGTGTTTTCTGAGGCTGTCTCTGTCATTTGTTTCCTTGGGTGTATGTGCAAGTTTGTGTTTGTGTGTTTGCCCATATATATATATACTGTGTGTATATACTGTGTGTATATACTGTGTGTATGTACTGTGTGTATGTACTGTGTGTATATAGACACACACATATATACTTGTTCCTATGCTGTGACTTTAGCAACTTGCAGAAATAAATTATCTTCCCACAACACTTGCTTAAACTGAAATTTACCAGTACCAGTTGCAACAAGTAAATAGATAACATAACCATCTGCAAGTCAATTATGTTTAAAAATGCTTTTGAAAAATGGTTATTCAGTTTCAATGCAAAACTTTAATATTGACTTATGCTTTGAAAAAATGTTTGTGCTTGTTATTTTTAAAAGATAGATAGCAATCTCAGATAATGCCGTAACAAGTCACCAAATTTCCATTGCTTTACCACTTAGCAACACGATGAAAATACAATATCAAGGTCGAAAAGTATGATGCTCCTTTTCTTAAGATTTTCAGGACACTTTCAATGCTTAAACCTCTTATGACAGATAAAGAGCATAAGGGAAGAAGAACAAAACTGCATATGTATATAAAAGAACCTTTGTTGGAAGCTGTGCACAGGCGCATGCTGAAGTTAATTAAAGCAGAAATGAATGGATGGTCCTCAAGAATATGCTTTGCGAAGGATTCATTAGACTTTTTATATTAATAGGCTCATCTTGGGGAATTTCCAGCTATTTTGGATTTACAAAAGGTGGGGGGGGTGAGAGTTGGATTTAGGTAGAGATTTACATGAAAAAAAAATTTCTTTAGAAATGCAAAGATATTTTGTAGTGAAGAAGAGAAACTCGGAGTTCAAAAGAAAATAAATAAATGTAGACAGAGATTAATGCCAGCATATGTTGTAAAAGCTCAGCCAAATAATACCTAGACTGTAGTATGTCACACTGGTTTCAAATCTGAAGATACATTTCATATAGTTTTAGATTTTTGTAGCATAAGAATAATGCAAATAGTTAGGAATATAAATTATTAAAAAAGACAGTGAAAGCAAAAGACAGTGATCTACTACAAATCAGTGAAAATCTATCTATAGCCCCCATTTATAAGGCAGTGTATGTTTCTGTACAGACTGACCCCTGCTTATCAGTGTGTCCCCAATCTCAGAGGTGACAAATGTCAAACATTTAAGACTCATTTGTCTGGGATGACTGACAAGCCCTGCTCTCACGCAATTGTTTGCAGGGAAGCAGTGGATGGGGCTATAGGAGAGTATGCTCATGCAATGTTAAATTATGGCAGCCAGTGCCTCATCAGAGGTCCCAAAATCCCTTTATAAGAATCTTGCCCTCAACCACTATGATAAATGGGGCCCAATGTGTTTATCTCACTACAGTTTTAATAGTATGTTTAAAATGGGTGAGCATATAACAAATGTATTATTAGCCCTTTTAGTTTCCTGTTCACTATTACTTGATGGCCTTGTGTTATTTTAAAGGGACATTCCAGTCAAAATTTAATGCACATAGATGATTTACATCTTTGAATATAAACATAATTGCAATATGCATGTATTGGCAAATAATAGTGATTAGTAATTTAGAGTATTTCACAAATGTTTTGAACAAATGGAACAGCACAAAAAAAATTAGCAACAGCAAATTTTCAGTAGGTCCTCTATTTGTACAGCTGTATCACAAGAGAAGTGCACATTTTTAGCATCAGAGCGCTATTATCTGAGACATCAAAATGAACAGACAACAGCTGGATTATGCGTAGCAATTTACAGTTTTTAGAAGGAAATTGTCTAGTAACTCTGCTAAGATCACTATTAAAGAATTGGATTACAATCAGAATTTGAGGAGAAATTTAGATAGGGGAATCAAAATAAAAGATGACAACTTTGTAATACTGAGGAAGAGATTTCCTGAAGATGTTGCTAAGAGCGACTGATCCTAGAGGAGATACATATGGGCCAGGGAGAGAGGATATTTTGGGTTAGGTAGAGTGGGGCAGGAGAGAGGGAGATCAAAACAGGGAAGGTCGAGGGAAAGAGACATGGCCCAAACTCAGAAGTGGGACAATAGGTGGCTGTAGGTCTGTGGGCCCTTATTTTAAGAAGGGATATGTAAAGAATAGTGGTAGGCTCTATTTGAAGCCAGCACATAAAAAACCTGGCAACTAGCGGATCCTGTGCTACCCCATAGTACTTGAAATTACATTAAAAAGATTAGATTAGGCTGCATTAATAGGGGAAATAAATGATATAAAACTGTGAGAAATAAAGGAGAAACTGAGCACATGAGTCATCAGTTAATCCTTAGCTCGCATCCGTGGGCACCAGTATAGTATAAATTATTTATAAAGTGAGTAAAAAGTAAGCGCTGAGTCCCAAAGTATGCAAATCCTTGGTTTATTGGATCCAAGCCATAGGTTACAGGAAGATTCTCTCTATTAGCTGACGCATTTCGCACATGCGTACATGCGCTTCATCAGAGATATGATAATATACTATGATAATAGTATAAATTATTGCAACCCTGTCCATGAGCAGACAGGGGGTATCCTCATCTTTGGCTCTTAAAGTACACATTCTTCTACATACCCGTGAGCATATATCATCCCAACAGCCACCATAAAATAGAATGATCCCACCACAGAAGATAACACACGTTGTCCATGTTTCATGTGAGACAAATGGCTGGCTGTATCTCTGTAATTAGGGAATCCTATCTGTGTTCAATTGCTGTACTGTACTTGACAAAGCAGGTTCCTCACCTGGTCCGAGTGCATGCGACTCTGCTTTGACGTCATCACACATCAATATCTTCATCCATGTGATCAGTGTGAAAGCTGATGTTTTCTAATCTATTACAAAACAATGTTTAGTGTAAGACATTTAGAAAAATTCTTAAACCACGAATCTCCTTTAAACCCTAAAAAAATCAATTTAAACAAAAATTGTAATCCCCTCAACTATTTTACACCTGGCTAAAACTAAAAAAAGAGGTGGGAGTAAATCTGTGGACCCCATGTATTAAGAGGTGGTCGGACAGCCTCTAAACTTGCAAAGCTGTCCCCACACCTTCGCTGCATACCGGCAGTGGATCTGTTCATCCGGTGGCCCGTATATATCATTACACACTCATCGGAGTGTGTAATGCCCGCCCCTTCATTCACGCAACTGAAGGAGCTGTCAATCACAGAGAGAGAGCTCTCAGTGATTTCTCTCCGCCACCTTAGAGGTGGCAGATAGTGTAAGAAGCAGCTGTCTAATGACCGCTCCTTCTTACATAGCGGGAAGCAAGCTTTCTTATGCGAACCTGCCCCACAAGTGCTCCAGAGCAGCTGTCACTGCTTCGTACATGGAGCCCTGTCTCTTTCTTAATGAAAAATAAATGTATACATCTGTAAGACATAAAAAAAAAATAGAATACTTCATGAACTAGACAACTCAGTGGGCAAGAATACTAGTCGCTTGGCAAATCAGTTGCGAAAACAGCGCGCTTTATTGCTTTTTCGCATTTGGGGTTGCACAGCTTTTACAAGTTAAGAAATAACTTATTTTGTGCGTGCTTTTAGCCGCATAATGCAAACTGCAAAATCACATGCGCATTCACGTATTCCCCATAGAAGTCAATGGAGAAGACAAATAGAAAAAAAACCCACAAAAACACTAATCTGCTGCGCAAAGCCCATGACATATTCTCTTCGAACAGTGTATATAAAAATGCAAATATTTCATATTGCGAAAATGTTTTTGCAGCGGAATATGTTCTATTTAATTCTAAATAAATATGTCTCTATATATGTGATGATTTTTGGACTGATATATCTATTTATAGAAAGATATGTATATGAATATATATATGTCTAGATATCTTGAGATCTATATGTGAATATCTCTTGGAAAATCCCTCTGAGATATTTTTTAATGTGCATAAGATTGCAATGTGAAATATTTTCATTATTTCCATAGTTAAACTTATCTCTATACATAAAAAAGCCATGTTTATCTATGTATGTGTATAATATGTAAATGTAAAATCCCTTGAGTTTTTAGCCTTTTAATAAGGTTTCAGTGAGGCTACCAAACTCACAATTGTGTGAGTAGTTGGGTGAGCTGAGAAACCGTGTTATATTTAAAGTTTGTTACATATCATTGTTATCAACACTTTGCTGTGGCACACAAACTTATTATATACAGCCTGGCTTCCTATATTATTGTTTTGGAGTGGTAAATCCCATACACCAAAAACGTCAGAGAAGCTGTCAGAAAAACAACGTGTTAAGCACTCTGACGATTGAATCAGCTGGGAGGATCCAGAAGGAGGCGGGCTAGTGACACGTCAGGCGCCGAAGAAAGCAGCATAGTTGTACACAACTGATGCGAACGGTACATGTTTTTATCTTGCAAGTAGCACTCTTGAAAGGGGCTATTTAATAAATGTAATCTATTGTCTACACTCAGATGCGTGTTTTGCGCTTCTCTGTCTTCTCGTTTGTATAGTAAAATCCCAGTAAGAGCTCCTATCTTTTAACCCATATAACTTTTGTGTGCAATATTTTTTTTAAAATAATTTTTATTGGACAGTGTTAATATGAGTGTAACTGCAGTTTGTGATGTATTTTTGAATTGTTTCGTGAAACTTTTATGTTGTGCAAAACCATTAACTACAGCTCTTCGAGCACGGAAAGGATCACCATTTTTAAAGGGACAGTATACACTCATTTTAATATAACTGCATGTAATAGACACTACTATAAAGAATAAGATGCACAGATACTGATATAAAAATCCAGTATAAAACTGTTTAAAAACTTACTTAGTAGCTCTCAGTTTAGCTCCGTTAAAAAGGTAGCTGGAAAGCCCACTGCAAGTGGGAAATAAGACACTCCCCCCTCCCCCTTCTTTTGCATATGAAAAGACCCTTTACACAAACAGGAGCAAGCTGGAGAAGGTAGCTGAAGGTATTCACATAAAACTTTGGGGCTTGGTCAGGAGTCTGAAAATCAGAGCAATGTTATTCAAAAATAAGCAAAACTATACATTTAAAAAAAAAAAAAAATTTTTATGGGCTATATAAATAGATCATCTACAAAACATTTATGCAAAGAAAAAAATTAGTGTATAATGTCCCTTTAAAGACTTGTAATACCTGCGCAATGGAAATTGATTGAGAAAAGACCACATGCACGCAAAAAACTCATAACACCCTCTTTCAATATGTTATTCAGGTTTGTTGAAAAACACTAATAATTAAAAAATAATATTTTAATATGATTCTTTCTAGTTTCTCTCAACATATATGTGCGTCTTTTGTATTAGCATTTTACTAGAATAGCTTTTTTTTCATTACATTTATATTGGTAAATACTAGAGATGTGCACAGAAAAAAAATTGTTTCTTCAAAAATTTTCTTTTCGGTAAAATCAAAATTTTCATTTTAGTTAATTTATGTTCATGGTTGTATTTGGTTAAAACTGAAATATTTGTTTTGAGCTACAGTGCAGATTACTGACATTTTTCTTTATCTGAAGCTGTAATCAGCTATATTAGCTTTCGTTTTTTTCATTCTATGTAATATTAAAGGAACAGGAAACCCCAAAAATTGAATTCATGATTCGGATAGAACATACTATTTTGATCAACTTTCAAATAAACTTTTATTATCAAACATGCTTCATTCTCTTTCTATCTTTTGCTGACGGAGCAGCACTGCACATCTAGTTAGCCAATCACAAGAGACACATGTATGCAGGCACCAATCACCAACTAGCTTCATATTACTGATTAAGTAGACCCATCCCACTACCACCTGTTTAATATCAATTAATTTAGGTTTAGGGTATATCTAGCAAGTGTTCAGTAAACATTTTATGAAGCCTGATGAAACAGCCATTGGCTGAGAAACGCGTTGCCTGTTATTTTTACAATTTTATTAAAGTCACTTTTTAATATTTTGAACACTTGCTGCATCTTTCTTTGGGATATATATCTTTTATCCTTTTCCTGAGGATTAATTCCTTTTCTGGATCAATTGTGGGATCCTTTTGCACCTCTGGATCCATTTGGATGTCTGGCTACAAGTCTGTTGGGTGACTGAATTGACCCCTTCATGCCTCTATAGCACCACGAGAGGTGCTTTACACTTTGTGAGTATTATTCATCTCTTTGCTTGTATTGACACCTTTGCACCAGCAATACTAGGCCATATTGGCACCTGTGTTTTCCTTTTGTCTATACAGACATCAGCTCCTGTGCAGGAAGTTGGTCTTCTGGGTGACCAAATAGATCCCAGACCGTATATCTAGCACTAACTGAGGTGCTCTACTAAACGTGAGTTTACTCATCACCTTAAGATCTATTTATTCTGGATCAAACAATATTGGGCCATGTGGCGCTTCTGTCTTTTCTCTTCATAGATAGCTTCACTAGTGTATGATATGTGTGTAAGAAAACAAAACAAATTTCAAAATAGAAGTGATTTTTTAAGTGTCTTAAAATTGCATGCTCTATCTGTTTCTTGCATATTTCATTTTGGCTTTCATATCTGTTTAAACGTATTCTTTTATTTATATATCTAATTTTTGTGCACTGCATTTATGGTAAAGCGAAAAAAGTTTACTTGAAGGTACAGCAACACTAACTAGCATACTATACTGAAAGTGTCTATACTTAAAGAGCCATAAAACAGGTTGACATCTGTGCATATAATAAAAGGGCTAATTAGGTAAAAATAGTTTGCATTAAAAAATTGTTTAAAATTGTTAGCAAGTATTTCAAAATAGTTTTTAAAAATAAGCAAAAATACTTACATAGCCATGCTGTCTTGAGCATTGTGCTCCACCCCCCACCCCCCTATCAGTGTTTAGACACAGGATTTGTATTTCAACTGAGTTCACAGCTTCTAGGCAGGCTCCAGCAGATAACCACTGTGCACTTTTGCATTCTACCAAAGGGGGAGTTGGAGCTTTACAATTCGGAAACTTAAAAGAAATGGTTAATGGCAAAGCAATGCAGTAAAAATTTGCAGGTAAAGTAATTAACCCCTTAACGACACGCGTCGTACAGGGTACGTCGCACACAACCTGGTCTTTAAAGACCAGCGACGTACCCTGTACGACGTTGGGGTTGAAAGCGGCTGGAAGCGATCCTGATCGCTTCCAGCCGCTTTCCGGTTATTGCAGTGATGCCTCGATATCGAGGCATCACTGCAATAACATTTTACCCCATCCGATGCAGAGAGAGCCACTCTGTGGCCCTCTCTGCACCGGACATCGATGGCCCGCAATCGTTGGTGGGTGGGAGCCGACGTGGGAGGCGGGTGGGCGGCCATCGGTGCATGTCGTAATGCAGCGGTGGGCGGGATCGTGGGCGGGCTCGCTGGGGGCGCGCACGGACGGGCGCGCGTGCACGCAGGGAGGCGGGCGGGCGCGTGCACGGGGAGGGAGCGGGTGGGAACCATTACACTATGGAACAGTTTGTTAAAATATAGAGGCAGAGAGGGGGAATAAAAATTTATTTTAAACAATCGAAGTGATCTGGGAGGGGGTGGGGGTTTTATTCTTTGGAGGGGGGAAGCTACACTACAGAAAAGTGGGGAAAAAAATAAAAAAATATATATTTTTTTGTAAACTGGGTACTGGCAGACAGCTGCCAGTACCCAAGATGGCTCCAAATAATGTAGAAGGGGAGGGTTAGAGAGCTGTTTGGGGGGGATCAGGGAGGTTTGGGGCTAAGGGGTATTCTACACAGCAGCATATGTAAATATGCTAAAAAAAAAATAATTAAAAAAAAAGATACCTTTTATTTTAGTACTGGCAGACTTTCTGCCAGTACTTAAGATGGCGGGGACAATTGTGGGGTGGGGGAGGGAAGAGAGCTGTTTGGGAGGGATCAGGGGGTCTGCTGTGTTAGGTGGGAGGCTGATCTCTACACTAAAGCTAACATTAACCCTGCAAGTTCCCTACAAGATCCCTAATTAACCCCTTCACTGCTAGACATAATACACGTGTGATGTGCAGCGGCATTTAGCAGCCTTCTAATACCAAAAAGCATCGCCAAAACCATATATGTCTGCTATTTCTGAACAAAGGGGATCCCAGAGAAGCATTAACAACCATTTGTGCCATAATTGCACAAGCTGTTTGTAAATAATTTCAGTGAGAAACCTAAAATTGCGAAAAAATTTACGTTTTTTAAAATTTGATCGCATTTGGCGGTGAAATGGTGGCATTAAATATACCAAAATGGGTCTAGATCAATACTTTGGGTTGTCTACTACACTACACTAAAGCTAAAATTAACTCTACAAGCTCCCTACATGCTCCCTAATTAACCCCTTCACTGCTGGGCATAAAACACGTGTGGTGCGCAGTGGCATTTAGCAGCCTTCTAATTACCAAAAAGCAACACCAAAGCCATATAAGTCTGCTATTTCTGAACAAAGGGGATCCCAGAGAAGCATTTACAACCATTTATGCCATAATTGCACAAGTTGTTTGTAAATAATTTCTGTGAGAAACCTAAAGTTTGTGAAAAAATTTGTGAAAAATTGAACAATTTTTTTTATTTGATCGCATTGGCGGTGAAATGGTGGCATGAAATATACCAAAATGGGCCTAGATCAATACTTTGGAATGTCTTCTAAAAAAAATATATACATGTTAAGGGATATTCAGGTATTCCTGACAGATATCAGGGTTCCAATGTAACTAGCGCTCATTTTGAAAAAAAGTGGCTTTGAAATAGCAAAGTGCTACTTGTATTTATTGCCCTATAACTTGCAAAAAAAGCAAAGAACATGTTAACATTGGGTATTTCTAAACTCAGGACAAAATTTAGAAACTATTTAGCATGGTTGTTTTTTGGTGGTTGTAGATGTGTAACAGATTTTGGGGGTCAAAGTTAGAAAAAGTGTGTTTTTTTCCATTTTCTCCTCATATTTTATAATTTTTTTAATAATAAATTATAAGATATGATGAAAATAATGGTATCTTTAGAAAGTCCATTTAGTGGCGAGAAAAACGGTATATAATATGTGTGGGTACAGTAAATGAGTAAGAGGAAAATTACAGCTAAACACAAACACCGCAGAAATGTAAAAATAGCCCTGGTCTTTAAGGGAAAGAAATTGAAAAATGGCCTTGGTCCTTAAGGGGTTAAAGTGCATAATATGTTGCTGTCATAATAACTTGTTTTATGCACTTTTAAACAACTTTCCAATTTACTTTTTTTTTTACCTAATTTGCTTCTTTTTCTTTGGTATCCTTTGTTGAAAGGGATACCTACAGGTAGGCTGAGGTTTAGAAGCAGGAAGGTAGCTAGTGGATGATTGGTGGCTGCACATATATGCCTTTTGTCATTCACTTAAAGGGACAGTATACACCAATTTTCACCTAATCTAATAGGCCTGTCAAAATAAAAAAGCCCCCCCCCCAAATAAAAAAAACCCTAGCCTAAACTAAACTGCCAATGGCCCTTAAAAGGGTCTTTTGTGGGGCATTGCCCCAAAGAAATCAGCTCTTTTTCACCCCGCAAACAGTAAAACCCACCACCCACACAACCAACCCCCAAATAAAATACTATCTAAAAAAAACTAAGGTCCCCATTGCCCTGAAAAGGGCATTTGGATGGGCATTGCCCTTAAAAGGGCATTTAGCTCTATTGTGGCCCAAAGTCCCTAATCTAAAAAATAAACCCCCCCAAAACACCCTTAAAAAAATCCTATCACTAACCCCCGAAGATTCACTTACTAGGGGAAGTCTTCATCCAAGTGGCAAGATTTCCTCAACAAAGCCGGCAGAAGTGGTCCTCCAGACGGGCAGAAGTGGTCCCCCAGATGGGCAGAAGTCTTCATCTTCTATCTTCATCCTTCCGGCGCGGAGCTGGTCAATCTTCAAGACATCCGATGTGGAGCATCCTCTTCTTCCGACGGCTTCTTCATAATGAATATCTCTTTAAGTGACGTCATCCAAGATGGCGTCCCTTAGATTCCAATTGGCTGATAGAATTCTATCAGCCAATCGGAATTAAGGTAGAAAAAATCCTATTGGCTGATGTAATCAGCCAATAGGATTGAGCTGGCATTCTATTGGCTCTTCCAATCAGCCAATAGAATGCAAGCTCAATCCTATTGGCTGATTGGATCAGCCAATAGGATTGAAGTTCAATCCTATTTAGTGTTTTTTTGTTGTGATTTAGCTAATTTAATTTAATTTATTTAATTGTATTTAAAGGGCCACTAAACCCAAAATCTTTCTTTCATGATTTAGATAGAGAATAGAAATTTAAACAACATTATAATTTACTGCTATTATTTATTTTGCTTCATTTTTTAGATATCCTTAGTTGAAGAAAAAGCAATGCACCTGGTGAGCCAATAACACAAGGCTTCTATGTGCAGCAACCAATCAGCAACTGCTGAGCATATCTAGATATGCTTTTCAGCAAAGAATATCAAGAGAATAAAACAAATTAGATAATATAAGTAAATTAGAAAGATGTTTAAAATTGCATCCTCTTTCTAAATCATGAAAGTAAAAATATGGGTGTCATGTCCCTTTAATGTAGGGAATTTATTTAATTATAGTGTAAGGTTAGGTGTTATTGTAACTTAGGTTAGGTTTTATTTTACAGGTAAATTTGAATTTATTTTAGCTAGCTAGTTATTAAATAGTTAATAACTATTTAATAACTATTCTACCTAGTTAAAATAAATACAAACTTGCCTGCAAAATAAAAATAAACCCTAAGCTAGCTACAATGTAACTATTAGTTATATTGTAGCTATCTTAGGGTTTATTTTATAGGTATTTAGTTTTAAATAGGAAGAATGTAGTTAATGATAGGAATTTTATTTAGATTTATTTAAATTATATTTAAGTTAGGGGGTGATAGGGTTAGGGTTAGATTTAGGTTTAGGGGTTAATAAATTTTAATATAGTGGCAGCAACGTTGGGGGCAGCAGATTAGGGGTTAATAAGTGTAGGTAGGTTTAGGCAACATTGGGGGCAGCAGATTAGGGTTAATAAATATAATTTAGGTGTCGGCTATGTTGGGGGCAGCAGATTAGGGGTTCATAAGTATAATGTAGGTAGCGGCGATGTCCAGGGCGGCAGATTAGGGGTTAATAAGTGTAAAATCAGGGGTATTTAGACTCAGGATTCATGTTATGGTGTTAGGTGTAACCATAAAATGTGTTTCCCCATAGGAATCAGTGGGGCTGCGTTACTGAGTTTTACGCTGCTTTTTTGCAGGTGTTAGACTTTTTCTCAGCTGGCTCTCCCCATTGATGTCTATGGGGAAATCGTGCACGAGCACGTACGACCAGCTCACGGCTGACTTAAGCAGGGCTGGTATTGAAGTGAGATTTGGAGCTAAATTTTGCTCTACGCTCACTTCTTGTCTTTTAACGCCGGGTTGATAAAAACCTGTAATACCAGCGCTGCAGGGAAGTGAGCGGTAAGAATAAACTGCTCGTTAGCACTGCATAGCTCCTAACGCAAAACTTGTAATCTGGCCGTTACGTAGAAGCTCTCAGTTTAGCTCTGTTGAAAAGGCAGTTGGAAAGCTCACTGCAAGTGGGAAATAAGACACTCCCCCTTCTTTTGCATATGAAAAGAACCTTTACATAAACAGGAGCAATCTGGAGTAGGTATCTGTCTGTATTTTCCTAAAACTTTGGGGCTTGGTTAGGAGTCTGAAAATCAGAGCAATGCTATTAAAAAATAAGCTAAAAAAATTAGTGTATTAATGTTTTTAACAATGTGTTCAGCTAGCTCCCTCCAGGTAGTGCATTGCTGCACCTTCAACAAAGTATAACAAGATAATGAAGCAAAATTGATAATATAAATAAAATGAAAAGGTGATTACAAATGTATGCTCTGTATAAAAAGCAAGAAGATAGTGTGGATACAACCCCCACACTCTCAATAGGGGGCGCACTAATACAAATACAATCTCAAACAAAGCAGGTAATGTGATATATGAAAAAATACAAAAATATGTATGACTCAACTCCTAAGAGACGGGAGTAAAGCTGGATCAACTATAGTTACAATACAAAGTCCAGTGTCCAGAGGGTGGCAATTGTCTAATCTTCTTTGTAAGCAGTTCTATTGGGATGCTCTCATAAGGACAGGAGGCTGCACTCTCCCCTTTCACTTGCAGAATGATAATTCTAGAAGATAATCAAATAACAAGAGAGGCGCCCAATGTGTGTATCAATAAAGACAGCATATCGCACTAAATACAAGGTACTCACATTTGCGAAGAGCACCCTATTATGCGCAGGCTGGATGTTTAAAGGGACACTGAACCCAAATTTTTTCTTACGTGATTCTAATAGAGCATGGAATTTTAAGCAACTTTCTAATTTACTCCTATTATCAATTTTTCCTCAATCTCTTGCTATCTTTATTTGAAAAATAATGCATTCAAGCTTTTTTTTTGCTTTAGTACTCTGGATAGCACTTTTTTATTGGTGGATGAATGTATCCACCAATCAGCAAGGACAACCCAGGTTGTTCATCAAAAATGGGCCGGCATCTAAACTTACATTCTTGCATTTCAAATAAACATACCAAGAGAATGAAGAAAATTTGATAATAGGAGTAAATTAGAAAGTTGCTTAAAATTGCATGCTCTATCTGAATCACGAAAGAAAAAATTTGGGTTCAGTGTCCCTTTAACAGCAACCCAGCTAGCTGTACTGCGGGTCTCAGAAACACAGGATCTCCCGATTCAAGCCGTTAGCACTGTTGGGCTCCAATAGGTAGCTTAGGCTCTTCCGTCACAAAGGTTTTTAGCTTATATTTCAGCAATTCAACTGCTTTCCACTTGTCTCAGCGGATGAGCTAAAAACCTAAGTGACGGATGAGCCTAAGCTAAGCTACCTATTGGAACCCAGCAGTGCTAATGGTTTACCACTATATAGTGTACACGCAGGTAGTGTTTATATATAGTACATTTTGGGCGACAAAACTCTGCTAGGATTTTCATTTTTGCACTAGTCAGGTTGCTCTGGTATTAAAAGTTTTTTCTCTAGCAATAACCAAAATCTTGAATAAAGTCAAAATCCAAAAATTCAGATTGCGTTTACTCATTCACCCATAACTTAACGCCTCAATATTATGCAACACTATCGCATATTCACATAAAAAAAAATGTTGACAGAAAACCTTAATATCGTGCAAACAACATAGCAAATTCACATTCCCCATAGCAGTCAATGGAGAAGAAAAAGCAAAAAACACACCTCACTATTGCAAAAACAACATAGCATATTCTCATTAGCGCTAACCTGGAATGAATATAGGAAGATTTAATTTTCCAATATTCTTTACATAACAAAATATGTTCTATTTATTCATAAATATATATATATATATATATATATATATATATATATATATATATATATTTATGTATATACAGGGAGTGCAGAATTATTAGGCAAGTTGTATTTTTGAGGATTAATTGTATTATTGAACAACAACCATGTTCTCAATGAACCCAAAAAACTCATTAATATCAAAGCTGAATAGTTTTGGAAGTAGTTTTTAGTTTGTTTTTAGTTTTAGCTATTTTAGGGGGATATCTGTGTGTGCAGGTGACTATTAATGTGCATAATTATTAGGCAACTTAACAAAAAACAAATATATACCCATTTCAATTATTTATTTTTACCAGTGAAACCAATATAACATCTCAACATTCACAAATATACATTTCTGACATTCAAAAACAAAACAAAAACAAATCAGTGACCAATATAGCCACCTTTCTTTGCAAGGACACTCAAAAGCCTGCCATCCATGGATTCTGTCAGTGTTTTGATCTGTTCACCTTCAACATTGCGTGCAGCAGCAACCACAGCCTCCCAGACACTGTTCAGAGAGGTGTACTGTTTTCCCTCCTTGTAAATCTCACATTTGATGATGGACCACAGGTTCTCAATGGGGTTCAGATCAGGTGAACAAGGAGGCCATGTCATTAGATTTTCTTCTTTTATACCCTTTCTTGCCAGCCACGCTGTGGAGTACTTGGACGCGTGTGATGGAGCATTGTCCTGCATGAAAATCATGTTTTTCTTGAAGGATGCAGACTTCTTCCTGTACCACTGCTTGAAGAAGGTGTCTTCCAGAAACTGGCAGTAGGACTGGGAGTTGAGCTTGACTCCATCCTCAACCCGAAAAGGCCCCACATCATCTTTGATGATACCAGCCCAAACCAGTACTCCACTTCCACCTTGCTGGCGTCTGAGTCGGACTGGAGCTCTCTGCCCTTTACCAATCCAGCCACGGGCCCATCCATCTGGCCCATCAAGACTCACTCTCATTTCATCAGTCCATAAAACCTTAGAAAAATCAGTCTTGAGATATTTCTTGGCCCAGTCTTGACGTTTCAGCTTGTGTGTCTTGTTCAGTGGTGGTTGTCTTTCAGCCTTTCTTACCTTGGCCATGTCTCTGAGTATTGCACACCTTGTGCTTTTGGGCACTCCAGTGATGTTGCAGCTCTGAAATATGGCCAAACTGGTGGCAAGTGGCATCTTGGCAGCTGCACGCTTGACTTTTCTCAGTTCATGGGCAATTATTTTGCGCCTTGGTTTTTCCACATGCTTCTTGCGACCCTGTTGGCTATTTTGAATGAAACGCTTGATTATTCGATGATCACGCTTCAGAAGCTTTTGCAGTTTTAAGAGTGCTGCATCCCTCTGCAAGATATCTCACTATTTTTGACTTTTCTGAGCCTGTCAAGTCCTTCTTTTGACCCATTTTGCCAAAGGAAAGGAAGTTGCCTAATAATCATGCACACCTGATATAGGGTGTTGATGTCATTAGACCACACCCCTTCTCATTACAGAGATGCACATCACCTAATATGCTTAATTGGTAGCAGGCTTTCGAGCCTATACAGCTTGGAGTAAGACAACATGCATAAAGAGGATGATGTGGTCAAATACTCATTTGCCTAATAATTCTGCACTCCCTGTATATATATCAATGCAGCAACCAGAAATCTATCTCCTACTGATGAGTTCCAAATAGAACGAAACAGACTGTCTAGTGAGTGATTTTTGTATTGCTGCAATAATCCTGTTAAAAGGATAGCTGTGTTAAAACAGTATTTTGAAGCAAAAAAACTGAGAATTTGCATTTCTAATTTGCATAACTTACCCAGAATTCTCTTGTGCATTGGTAACATTGTATATGAGGCATTTCTGGGGAAAACCAAGCGGGGATTCTTGCCTAGATGTGCTAATTTCCTATGCAAATATTTACATTGATTTAATTTTGAGACATGGATAATTTTAATTTTAGTTTTTTATCTCCCCCCATAATTTTAATGAATTTTGGTTTAACCTTGAAAATAGCTTTATCAATGCAGCAACCAGAAATCTATCTCCTACTAATGAGTTCCAAATAGAACGAAACAGGCTGTCTAGTGAGTGATTTCTGATTTGCTGCAATAATCTTGTTAAAAGGATAGCTGTGTTAAAACAGTATTTTGAAGCAAAAAACTGAGAATTTGCATTTCTAATTTGCATAACTTACCCAGAATTCTCTTGTGCATTGGTAACATTGTATATGAGGCATTTCTGGGGAAAAGCAAGTGGGTATTCTTGCCTAGATGTGCTAATTTCCTATGCAAATATTTACATTGATTTTATATATATATATATATATATATATATATATATAAATTATGGTTTATTAAAGGGACAGTCAACACCAGCATTTTGTTGTTTAAAAAGATAGATAATCCCTTTATTACCCATTACCCAGTTTTGCATAACCAACACAGTTATATAAATACACGTTTTACCTCTGTGATTACCTTGTATCTGAGATTCTGCAAACTGTCCCCTTATTTCAGTTCTTTTGACAGACTTGCATCTTAGCCAATCAGTGCTTACTCCTAAGTAACTTCACGTGTGTAAACTCAATATTATCTATATGACACACATGAACTAACGCCCTCTAGTGGTGAAAAACTGTCAAAATGCATTAACATAAGAGGCGGCCTTCATGGTCTTAGCAATTAGCATGTGAGCCTACCTTGGTTTAGCTTTCAACTAAGAATACCAAGAGAACAAAGCAAAATTGATGATACAAGTAAATTGGAAAGTTGTTTAAAATGACATACCCTATTTGAATCATAAAAAGTGTATTTTGGTCTTGACTGTCCCTTTAAACATATAAACGTTTGTGGGGGTGGAGAGAATAAGAAGCAGGAACTGCTTCTTAAAGGACCACTTAACACATTAGAATAGCATAAAAAATAAATGTATAATAAAACCCCCTCTCTCCATTGCTATTCGACCTGGCTATAGAGCGCCTGGCATGTCACATCAGGCAGAACTGTGAGGGACTGAATTTATTTGACCACCTGCAATACCTATCTTTATACGAGGATGACTTATTGTTATATATAGGCAACCCTACCATCAACTTAGACATCCTCCTAAACTTAATCGAGAATTTCGGTACCTTCACGGGTTATAAAATTAATATTAATAAGTCCGATGTTACATGGCTACAGAACAATCAAAACACCATTCTTGAGAAAGCCCTGTAAGAGGGAGAAATGCGTTGATGATAGTTACAGCTGCCTTACACTTCACATCTTGTCTAAAAGGACTGTATTTCTCTTTTTTGGAGTGAAGGATTCTTCAGCTACCCACGGACAAAACGAGGACTACACTGTGAAGGGCCAGGCGCTTAAATTGAAGCCGGTCTCAAGTCACACACTAATGGTCCTTTTATTATTAGATCTACAGAGGAAATCTGGTTATTTTGTGACCCTGCGTGCGATCCTGCACTAAGAGCGGAGTTCACCATCTTTATTATAGCGGCCGCTATATTTCACCTTCAAGCTATCCTGACCAATAGGATTGCCCATACAGAGACGACGCCTCCCGATTTGTGACGTCACGGGACACGTACACGCCTCACGGAGGTGCCTCTTGATACACGGACGGTACACCTAAAGGTGAAACGGGTCTACACTAACCCGGCTCTGGTTCTCCTTTGAATCATCTGAGGACTTTAGATTTGATGCTGACTTCTCCCTCATAATACTGAGATAAGGTGTATATTGGCAACAACAGTTTTTATTGTGTGTTTTTTATACATCGGAGACGTCCGATTCTTAAATGATCTATGTTTTTTCCTTTTTTAGGACATATATCAATGTGATTGTTTGTTTTAAATTATAACTAGTAAACTGATCCTATTTATTTCTATTTTGTCTGTATAGCAATTATTTTTAAACTGTTTAGCACCTTTAGCTTTTTTAGCGCTTCTCCTCATTTTCATTCTTTCAAATACAAAACTTAAAATCACAGATGGATCATTCAAATATCTAGGTATTCACATACACGTGAACCCCAATAAATTATATCACCTAAATCTCAAAAAAATCTGTGCGAAACATAAAACTCTTACTCCTGTGCTGGGCTCGATTACCCCTTTCTCTTACGGGCAGAATCCACCTTTTTAAGATGGTGGCATTGCCTAAACTTCTATACCCTCTTCTATACCCTTATTTTTCTCTCCTTTCATAAAATAAAGAGACAATTTTATTTAAAATTTAAAAAAAAACAACATTTTTTAATATTCATTAACTAATAGGTTTTTATTAAGAGGTTTTTAATTTTAGATTTTTTATTGTGAGATATAATGCAGTATAGGTTTGGATATTTATTTGTTTTATTGCTTCTGTATAAACAGTGGATGGATCAGTTAAACCTCTATAATTGATGTGTAAAAGATTTGATATTTGCTAAATCCATCTTTCTCCTTTCGATAAACGATTATAATACACCATTTTTTAATATTTGATTAATAACAGACTATCAGCATTAACTAAGGACATACAGAAATAAATTCATATTACTTAATAATCCATAATTCATGAAGACACCTAAAAGGACAAAAAGGACCGCCCCGATTTGGGCTTTAAAAAGACTGCAACATCATACTCCGTATTGGCTTGAGAAAGGCTCTGACGAGCTGAAACGCCGTTATGGATTGGTTGCTGGAAGGTGACGTCATCCCGCATTGGTGGGCGTGCAGTAAGTTTGCATGGATACGAGGACGCACCGGTTTGAGGAATATACACAACGCTGACCGACGGATCCATTCTGTGTTTGGTCATATCGGGTAAAGCTATTTTCTGACACGGAGAATTTGCGGTAAGACTTTAACACTAGGAAATACAACTTATCTCAAGATAATCTGGATGTTTGCCTATGCTTAAAAGAAAGTTGGATATAAGGCATAATACGGACTGTGGCTGACAGGCCCATTTATCAAGCTCCGTATGGAGCTTGAAGGGCCGTGTTTCTGGCGAGTCTTCAGACTCGCCAGAAACACAAGTTATGAAGCAGCGGTCTAAAGACCGCTGCTTCATAACCCTGTCCGCCTGCTCTGAGCAGGCGGACAGGAACCGCCGGAAATCAACCCGATCGAATACGATCGGGTTGATTGACAGCTCCCTGCTGGCGGCCGATTGGCCGCGAGTCAGCAGGGGGCGGCGTTGCACCAGCAGCTCTTGTGAGCTGCTGGTGCAATGTTAAATGTGGAGAGCGTATTGCTCTCCGCATTTAGCGAGGTCTTGCGGACCTGATCCGCAGTGTCGGATCAGGTCCGCAAGCCCTTTGATAAATGGGCCCCTATATATTAAATATCGGAACTGTTATAATACATACGACCGCACTTTATAGATGCAAACTGGCTTTTTTTTTTATTTCCCTCAGAGATACTCTAAAGGGATATTTTAAGGATTATTCTTTTCGTTATTAGTAATGAAGCTCATGCATGACGCAAACTAATTATTTTATTCCATTCAATAAAATGTTATATTTTTACACATTATTTGTGTGAGGTTTTTCTTTTTTAACTATCCACCTACTGATGAAATTGCGGTATTAAATATTGCAGAAGCTTATATCCTATCATATGCTGCATGGTTTATCACAATAGGTTTGCAAAATTATCTTTTTAGTAGCATATATATATATATATATATATATATATATATATATATATATATATATATATATTATATTTTATGCTTGCATATTTTTAGATTTTAAATCTAAAAAAAAGTTTATGCCAAACAATCAAAGGTGGAACAGCACCAGAGGACAGGAGTGCCCGTGTAGACAGGTGAACTGCCACTTCACCAAGCAGATATCCAAAACAAAGAGGGTGTCCACAGCTCTCCAATGTTAAAAAGTTATCTTTATTAGGACAAATAAGTGCAACGTTTCGAGGTTAATACCTCTTAATGCATGCATGATTAAGAGGTATTAACCTCGAAACGTTGCACTTATTTGTCCTAATAAAGATAACTTTTTAACATTGGAGAGCTGTGGACACCCTCTTTGTTTTAAAAAAAAAGTTTAGGCGCTTCATATTAAACATCCCCTTTTTTGATGCTATAATTTTTGTATCAGGTTTTGGATTGCCTGACACCTAATGTGAAGCATAATCTAAGTGTTTTCAGCGCAAGTTTATTATATCCTATTTTTCTTTAAACAGAACATTGTTTACTTTGAGGTCTTGTGGTAAAAAGGTTGATTGTCTTAGTTATTTTAGATTTATTCCTACGCTTACTTTTTTACTTTGCTATGCTTTGATTCATGTACCAGAACCCTTCAACACAGGGGTCTTGAAATGCCTTTAATTGAAGTATCTGTCTGCTTCAAGGAATCAGTGCTTAAATAACAAGCTTGGTAAAGCAGAACTCTGCAATGGATTTTGAATTGAATTAAAGGGACATTCCTGCCAAAACTAGAATCCATGTGGATGCAGGGACGAAACTACAGGGGGTGCAGAGGTCGCAATTGCGACTGGGCCCCCAAGGGTGGGGGCCCAGTTTAAATAAAACCAAAAACAATAAAAAACATTGACCTGCCACTGCCTGCACTGATATCGTGTGAGTGTAACATGATGCTTCACTAGTGTCTCTGACTACAGGGGTTAGTGTTTCTGTTTTACCCATTGGTGTTTATGTGTGTATGTTTGTATGTGACTGTGTGTGTATTTATGCATGTATGTGTGTGTGTATGTTTATGGAACCAGCAAATTACAGACCTTGTTACTACAGCATGGGGGGGGCGGGGGGTAAACAGTGTCACTATACAGTACCACTATATACAGTACGGGGGGCTGGACCATGTCACAGACTTCTGTGGTCACTCTATAAATTTATTGGGGCGGGTAGGGTCAGGCCAGCCATCTCACCGGCAGATTACAGACTGTGTCACTGACTCACTATATACAGTACTGGTGTGTTAAACCATCTCATAGACTGTGGGCACAGGGTACCTCCTTTTGCAGACATGTAATCTGATTCACATTTTTTTCTGTGTTAAATGTAAGAAAAAAAAAAAAAAGATATGTATCAAATTCACTTCTTTTTTTTTTTTGGGGGGGGGGGCTTTCTTAGATTCTTGCACCTGGGCCCTTTGGTTTCTAGTTACGCCTCTGTGTGGATGCATTTCAGTTTTGAATAGAAGCGTTTTTGGACTATACATATATTAGCAAAAATGTTTCTAATAAAAGTTATAGCTGTTTCAAATGTGTATTTAAGTATACACCGTGCACAAGCATTTCAAACACATCACTTGCTCAAAGAGCCTAAGATGCTTGTATCATCTGGTAATGACTAAATTTGTTCATTGCTGACATGATACAAGCCCCACTGGCACTCTGAGGTGCTGCAATATTTAAAATGCTGGTGCACTGAGAATATCTAGCTATTCTTCACATGCACATGCAGATAAAAATGTTATCACTAAAACAATAACTTTTTCTAGAAGCATTTTTGCCAATACATGTATATTGCAAATATGTTTCTATTCAATGATTTATCTATGTGCATTTAAATTTTGACCAGAATATCCCTTTAAACAAAACATTAGGATTGAAGTGTACTGTATGTAATGTGAAAATTATGAACTATAAGTATGTTGATTTAATATTATACTTACGTATATTGATATTTATGGGAAAGCTTTCAATTCTTTTTTAAACCATGTAAACTTTGGCTGTGCAGCATAATTGTCCAACTGAATAAGGGAAACACGTACTTATGTTCTACATGGGTGTTTGGCTATGTAAGGCAAGAGCCATGGAGGTTTTGGCAAGAGAGGAGTATAAGGTGGTCAACCTGCAGTTCATTTATTGGATAAAAGTAAAATAGCTAAAGGAGGCAAAATCGACAGAATCTGAGAGCTAATATTTTTCAACTGATTTTCTCAATCACTTTAACTTTAAGCGAATGACCTGGCATTAAATCAGCAAATACATATTTTAAAACTCAGCTGTGCCATAAATGTCTGTGTTTATTGTCATATAGGCTATGTAATAGACAATGAACTCCCATAAGAAATCCTACTGCTATACCAGTAAGGCATTGATCTCTTCACAAAGGGTATTGTAAAGAAAACTGGTACTAACAATGGCAACATATGGTATTGACTATTGTTATAGGCATAGCAAACAATAACATATTTGGCAAGGAAAGGATTAAATAAATATTACATTTGTTTTTGGTAAAAAAAAATATTAGATCATTTTTTGTTTATTATAGAAATCTAAGGTATAAAATCATTATTGCATGTAATCGAAAACTATGGGGCTAAATGATTGTGTTTTGATTATTTCTGGTAACCAGTAGTTTTAAGTGTATATTGCTGTAACCAATGGTTATATCACAGTTGTATTTGCTATTAGCCACCAATAGTTTTACTGGTAGCCATAATCATGTCACAGGATACAGATCAAAATGTCCAGTAATTAAATTAGTAAGTTATCAACCATTTGGTAACTAGGAATATCTATCTTATATACAATAATGAAAGATCATACTAAATTTGAGAGGTTGAAATTATATTCAGTTCTGATTGTTTACCAGATTTTTCTCTGTCATTAAAGGCACAATACAAAATCATGGACAAGCCAAATAATCTTCATGATATAAAATTGCAGTATCAACATATAAGTTCTACATTTCCTTTACAGATAAAATACACAGTCCATTCAGTGTGTGTTTCAATTTGTTACCATTATATAAGTTTACTACAAAATATTTTCTTCACCCATAGAGTACCAGAAGGTTTATTACATTTTTAGATTACTGTATCTTGAATTAAGGAAGCTTTAATATCAATATGAGTAAAAAGAACTCAATGATACAGCCATACCCACTGCTTACAGGTGCCTAAAGGCCCATTTTTTTTAAGCATTACTGTGTCCCTGTGCAGAAAAGTGAGATCAATGAAGACATGGTTTAACAAGTGTAGTGTAGAGAAGGTCGAGTGGCCTGCAAAGATCCCTGACCTCAACTCCACTGAACATTTTTTGCGAGTCAGACCTTGTCAGCCAACATCAGTGGCTTATCTCACAAATGATCTTTTGGCAGAATGGGCACAAATTCACAAAAAATCTTTTGGAAAGCCCGTGAACCATTATTTAATATACTTTACCACAACTTTTAATGATTTTGTATGTTGTATCACTTCTAATAAAAATAAATTAAAACTGGGGGCTTGTCTAAGCCATGGCCATGCTGGGACGTTAAATTGGAAAGCTCTGATAAATTTGTAAGATAATCTGCTGAATAACCCACTTATAGAGAGTCATCCTACACAAGCACGACAAATATATGCTGTGAAATGACATCTGAACATGGGGACATTGCTTTTGTAGAGCTACTTTCCTGAGAAAATCCTAACTAGACCTAGCCAGGAGGCGGCCTCATATCATCTTTCTAACACCCCTCCCCTTGTTTGTTGAAAAACCGGGTAAAGATTGCTGCAACTATCCTGCAAGACCAACTAAACTCCAGAAAATCAGAAGAGAGCAGAGCGTTTACTAAGAAACCTGTGTCCTTTATAAATATCGCATAATGGAGGCCAACGCTGTTGCATTACTACAAATGGTGGCAGCCAAAATGGAGGCAAATTTTAACTCCTGTGTGAGAACCCTAAATACGGATCGGAGCGATATCCCTAAAGAAAAAATATCCGACAGACCTGCACTAACATTATCCAAGCTACAGGACACGAGTAGTCACGACAAGTTCTCTGCTGTAAACTATGCTAACCTTGATGGGCTGCAAAACAATGTCATAATACCAGTCCCAGAGGGGATGACAGCAGAAAAGCTATATGTCTCTGGTCCTAGCCCCTACTATAGAGTGGACTCAGAGAAGTGGACTCCTGGTTCCCTAGCGATGCGGCCGGTCACTGGGGGACATCAAGGCGAGCGTGGGGTGAAAATCCTAGTTAGCACACTGCTGGACAATGTTCTTGTAGTTCCTCTCTCTTGCATTTTTGAATATTGCAATCTTACAGGGGACACTAGCTTTACATCAGAGACTAAGACGGCAAACCAACACCTCCAGCTCCTTTTGCATGGGTTCTTATGGATAACAGAGATAGAGCATGTCCCAAAGCCTCTGTCCTGTGGCATAGGATAGATAAGTGGACTGATTATGGAACCTGGAAGGGAGAACTGTCTTCTTCTTTTTTTCATTTTTTTATTTGAGAGGACACCTCATTTGTATATCCATATCAATGTTGTTCAATATATGTTCTAAGATGAAGCAATCAGTCTGACCACTTTTTCTCCTTTTATATAGGGAATATCCAATACGCTTATACTCATGTTCTGCTATGCATTATCTTTGTTTAAGGTATACTGGGTGCTCCTATAATGGCTTTATTATGTCACTCTCAGATTCTAGGTTTTATGTCTCTATATTGTGCAACCAGTACGATACTCAATTACATCCCTAACGTTTATTAACTGTTGTTTATACAGATAACACACTCTCCTCAGGACTGGTATCACCTTGTATTCATGTTTTCTTTCAGGCTTAATAAAAGAATCTTAGTTCATAATTATACCCCTAACTTAGTTAAGTGATGTGCACATCTAGGCCCTTTTTTTTAGGCAACGCTATCCTGTTAACATCGCAGTTAGAATTAACAAAGGTGTGGCGCAGCCCCTAAAATAATCCCTGTTGTCATGCTCAAGTAAGGATTCTTACTTTACTTTTGGGGGGCTTGAAAGAAGATTACTTTTGCTAGATTTCAAACTGTTACATATGAGAGATCAGTCGTCTCTTTTTTCCACTTCACTTTACTTATGAATAATCTGTATACATATGTGTATATGTCTTAAAGTTCTTGATTCCTAAACAGTATCTTATCACAACTATATACTGGGATCCACAGAGTGGTCCCAACATAATATTAATATAAAATTAAACACATACCTATATCATAGCTATACAGGGAGTGCAGAATTATTAGGCAAATTAGTATTTTGACCACATCATCCTCTTTATGCATGTTGTCTTACTCCAAGCTGTATAGGCTCGAAAGCCTACTACCAATTAAGCATATTAGGTGGTGTGCATCTCTGTAATGAGAAGGGGTGTGGTCTAATGACATCAACACCCTATATCAGGTGTGCATAATTATTAGGCAACTTCCTTTCCTTTGGCAAAATGGGTCAAAAGAAGGACTTGACAGGCTCAGAAAAGTCAAAAATAGTGAGATATCTTGCAGAGGGATGCAGCACTCTTAAAATTGCAAAGCTTCTGAAGCGTAATCATCAAACAATCAAGCGTTTCATTCAAAATAGTCAACAGGGTCGCAAGAAGCGTGTGGAAAAACCAAAGCGCAAAATAACTGCCCATGAACTGAGAAAAGTCAAGCGTGCAGCTGCCAAGATGCCACTTGCCACCAGTTTGGCCATATTTCAGAACTGCAACATCCCTGGAGTGCCCAAAAGCACAAGGTGTGCAATACTCAGAGACATGGCCAAGGTAAGAAAGGCTGAAAGACGACCACCACTGAACAAGACACACAAGCTGAAACGTCAAGACTGGGCCAAGAAATATCTCAAGACTGATTTTTCTAAGGTTTTATGGACTGATGAAATGAGAGTGAGTCTTGATGGGCCAGATGGATGGGCCCGTGGCTGGATTGGTAAAGGGCAGAGAGCTCCAGTCCGACTCAGACACCAGCAAGGTGGAGGTGGAGTACTGGTTTGGGCTGGTATCATCAAAGATGAGCTTGTGGGGCCTTTTCGAGTTGAGGATGGAGTCAAGCTCAACTCCCAGTCCTACTGCCAGTTTATGGAAGACACTTTCTTCAAGCAGTGGTACAGGAAGAAGTCTGCATCCTTCAAGAAAAACATGATTTTCATGCAGGACAATGCTCCATCACACGCGTCCAAGTACTCCACAGCGTGGCTGGCAAGAAAGGGTATAAAAGAAGAAAATCAAATGTCATGGCCTCCTTGTTCACCTGATCTGAACCCCATTGAGAACCTGTGGTCCATCATCAAATGTGAGATTTACAAGGAGGGAAAACAGTACACCTCTCTGAACAGTGTCTGGGAGGCTGTGGTTGCTGCTGCACGCAATGTTGATGGTGAACAGATCAAAACACTGACAGAATCCATGGATGGCAGGCTTTTGAGTGTCCTTGCAAAGAAAGGTGGCTATATTGGTCACTGATTTGATTTTGTTTTGTTTTTGAATGTCAGAAATTTATATTTGTGAATGTTGAGATGTTATATTGGTTTCACTGGTAAAAATAAATAATTGAAATGGGTATATATTTGTTTTTGTTAAGTTGCCTAATAATTATGCACAGTAATAGTCACCTGCACACACAGATATCCCCCTAAAATAGCTATAACTAAAAACAAACTAAAAACTACTTCCAAAACTATTCAGCTTTGATATTAATGAGTTTTTTGGGTTCATTGAGAACATGGTTGTTGTTCAATAATAAAATTAATCCTCAAAAATACAACTTGCCTAATAATTCTGCACTCCCTGTATATTCTCTTAATTCTCTTCTCATTGAAATTTAAGTGTGTCTTAGGCCCAAAAGTGACCTTTTGAGTCTCTTGGAGAGTATATACAGTGGGGCAAAAAGGTATATAGTCAGCCACCAATTCTGCAAGTTCTCCCACTTAAGAAGATGAGAGAGGCCTGTAATTTTCATAATAGGTATACCTGAACTATGAGAGACAAAATGTGAAAACAAATCCAGACAATCACATTGTCTGATTTGGAAAGAATTTATTTGCAAATTATGGTGGAAATAAGTATTTGGTCAATATCAAAAGTTCATCTCAATACTTTGTTATATATCCTTTGTTGGCAATGACAGAGGTCAAAAGTTTTCTGTAAGTCTTCACAAGGTTGTCACACACTGTTGCTGGTATGTTGGCCCATTCCTGCATGCAGATCTCCTCTAGAGCAGTGATGTTTTGGGGCTGTCGTTGGGCAACACAAACTTTCAACTCCCTCCAAAGTTTTTCTATGGGGTTGAGATCTGGAGACTGGCTAGACCACTCCAGGACCTTGACATGCTTCTTACATGTTGGTGTGTTTGGGATCATTGTCATGCTGAAAGACCCAGCCACGTTTCATCTTCAATGCCCTTGCTGATGGAAGGAGCTTTGCACTCAAAATCTCACAATATAAGGCCTCATTCATTCTTTCATGTACACGGATCAGTCGTCCTGTTCCCTTTGCAGAGAAACAGCCCCAAAGCATGATGTTGCCACCCCCATGCTTCACAGTAGGTATGGTGTTCTTTGGTTGCATCTCAGAATTCTCTCTCCTACCAAACAGTTCTACTTTGGTTTCACCTGACCATATGACATTCTCCCAATCGGCTTCTGGATCATCCAAATGCTCTCTAGCATACTTTAGACAGGCCCGGACATGTACTGGCGGCGTAGTGTGTTACTGATGGTAGCCTTTGTTACATTGGTCCCAGCTCTCTGCAGGTCATTCACTAGGTCTCCCCATGTGGTTCTGGGATGTTTGCTCACCGTTCTTGTGATCATTTTGACCCCATGGGGTGAGATCTTGCGTGGAGCCCCAGATCGAGGGAGATTATCAGTGGTCTTGTATGTCTTCCATTTTCAAATTATTGCTCCCACAGTTGATTTCTTCACACAAAGCTGATTTCCTATTGCAGATCCAGTCTTCCCAGCCTGGTGCAGGTCTACAATTTTGTTTCTGGTGTCCTTCGACAGCTCTTTGGTCTTCACCATAGTGGAATTTGGAGTGTGACTGTTTGAGGTTGTGGACAGGTGTCTTTTATACTGATAACAAGTTCATACAGCTTCCATTAATACAGGTAATGAGTGGAGGACAGAGGAGCTTCTTAAAGAAGAAGATACAGGTCTGTGAGAGCCAGAAATCTTGCTTGTTTGTAGGTGACCAAATACTTATTTTCCACCATAATATGCAAATAAATTATTTCCAAATCAGACAATGTGATTGTCTGGATTTGTTTCCACATTTTGTCTCTCATAGTTGAGGTATACCTATGATGAAAATTACAGGCCTCTCTCATCTTCTTAAGTGGGAGAACTTGCACAATTGGTGGCTGACTAAATACTTTTTTGCCCCACTGTAATAGAAAATGGAGATTTCATATATATACATGTTCATTAGATAAACTTATATAGGTATATTCCAGTGTATTTGTAACTCGACGATTTTATCCTTTATTGTATGTCTAATCACTATGATCTAGATAACATCTCTGCAACTGTATCATATTTATATTGTGAATGAACATGATTTTTGCGCTGTTATAACTAAAAATCTCAATAAAAGACTATGAGGCCTATTTATCAAGCCGTCAACCGCAAATACGCTTAAATTCCTCAGCGTAATTGTGGCAAGCTTGATTCGCCTCATTTATCAAAGCCTACAGACTGGCAAAAGTTGAAATCTGTAATGAAACATACGATTCGCCGGTCTCAGTCCGACACAGATCGATGCTTACGTCATTACAGATGTTCTGAATGCAAATTTGGCACTATCTGACAATTTTTGCTAGTTAACAAATATCTAACAGGTACGCTCGCCACTATTCCAGCCCAGCGTACCTGCTTTTCAATCCGCCGCCCTGCAGGCCGCGGATGCCATAGGAATCAATAGGGGTCTGAAAGCAGCGAAAGCTTATGTTCGCTGCTGCCCGATATCCCATTGATTTCTATGGGAGAATAAAAGTTATGTTTACACCTAACACCCTAACATAACCCCAGAGTCTAAACACCCCTAATCTGCCACCCCCAACATTGCTGCCACCTACATAATGTTATTAATCCCTATTCCACCGCTCCCCGACATCGCCGCAACCTACATAAAGTTATTAACCCCTAAACCCCTGGCCTCCAACATCACTACCACTTACTAAACCAATTAACCCCTAAACCGCCAGCCCCCCACATCGCCATAAACTAAATTAACCTATTAACCCCTAAACCTAACAACCCGCTAACTGTACATTAAAATTACATCATCTCTATCTTATAATAAATTAAAACTTACCTTTAGAATTAAATTAAACTATATTAAACTATTAATTAACCTTCCCTAACAATTATACTAAAATTACATTAAACTACAAATTAAATTAACTATTTTATATATTTAAACACCTAACCCTAATCAAATAATTTAAATCTACTATTAAAAATTACAAAGTTACAAAAAACTAACAACTAAGTTACACAAAAAAAATAAACACTAAGTTACACAAAATAAAAAATTAATTATCAAATATTGAGCCCTATGAAAATAAAAAAGCCCCCCCAAAATAAAAATAAAACACTAGCCTACAATAAACTACCAATGGCCCTTAAAAGAGCCTTTTGCGGGGCATTGCCCCAAAGAAATCAGCTCTTTTACCTGTAAATAAAAATACAAATACCTCCCCAACAGTAAAAACCACCACCCACACAACCAACCACCCAAATAAAATTCTATCTAAAAAACCTAAGCTCCCCATTGCCCTGAAAAGGGCATTTGTATGGGCATTGCCCTTAAAAGGGCATTTAGCTCTTTTTCCTTTGCCAAAGTCCCTAATCTAAAATTAAAACCCACCCAATAAACCCTTAAAAAAATCCTAACACTAACCCCCGAAGATCCACTTACAGTTTTTGAAGACCCGACATCCATCCTCAATGAAGCGGCAGAAGTCCTCATCAAAGCCGATAGAAGTCTTCATCCAAGCCGGCAGAAATCTTCATCCAGACGGCGTCTTCTATCTTCATCCATCCGGCGCGGAGCGGCTCCATCTTCAAGACATCCATCTCGGAGCATCCTCTTCAATCGATGTCTTGTTGAACAATGAAGTTTCCTTTAAATGACATCATCCAAGATGGTGTCCCTTAGATTCCAATTGGCTGATAGAATTCTATCAGCCAATCGGAATTAAGATTGAAAAAATCCTATTGGCTGTTGCAATCAGCCAATAGGATTGAGTTTTCCTCCTATTGGCTGATCCAATCAGCCAATAAGATTGTGCTTGCATTCTATTGGCTGATTGAAATAGACAATAGAATGCAAGCTCAATCCTATTGGCTGATTGGATCAGCCAATATGATGAAAGCTCAATCCTATTGGCTGATTGCAACAGCCAATAGGATTTTTTCAACCTTAATTCCGATTGGCTGATAGAAGTCTATCAGCCAACCGGAATCTAAGGGACGCCATCTTGGATGACGTCATTTAAAGGGAAACTTCATTGTTCAAGAAGAGGTCGAAAGAAGAGGATGCTCTGTGCCAGATGTCTTGAAGATGGAGCCGGTCCGCGCTGGATGGATGAAGATAAAAGATGCTGACTGGATGAAGTCTTCTGCCGGCTTGAATGAAGACTTCGACCCGCTTGGATAAAGACTTCTCCCGACATCGATGAGGACTTCTGCCGCTTTGTTGAGGATGGATGTCGGGTCTTCAAAAACTGTAAGTGGATCTTCAGGGGTTTTTAATTTTATATTAGTGACTTTGGGCAAGGAAAAAGAGCTTAATGCCCTTTTAAGGGCAATGCCCATCCAAATGCCCTTTTCAGGGCAATTGGGAGCTTAGGTATTTTAGATATAATTTAATTTGGGGGGGGTTGGTTGTGTGGGTGGTGGGTTTTACTGTTGGGGGGGTATTTGTATTTTTATTTACAGGTAAAAAAACTGATTTCTTTGGGGCAATGCCCCGCAAAAGGCCCTCTTAAGGGCCATTGGTAGTTTATTGTAGGTTAGGGTTTTTTTTTAATTTTGGGGGGGTTTATTTTGATACAGCTATTAGATTAGGTATAATTAGTTTAAATATTTGATCATTTATTTTTTATTTTGTGTAACTTAGTGTTTATTTTTTTTTTTTTGTAACTTAGTGTTTGTTATTTTGTGTAACTTAGTTGTTAGTTTTTTGTAACTTTGTCATTTTTAATTGTAGATTTAAATTATTTGAGTAGGGTTAGGTTTTTAACTATATAATATAGTTAATTTAATTTGTAGTTTAATGTAATTTTAGTATAATAGGGTAGGTTAATTATTAGTTTAATGTAGTTTATTGTAATTTTAGCATAATAGTTAGGGTAGATTAATTAATAGTTTAATATAGTTTATTGTAATTTTAGTATAATAGATAGGGTAGGTAATTAATAGTTTAATATAGTTTAATTTAAATCTAAAGGTAAGTTTAAATTTATTATAAGATAGGGATGATGTAATTTTAATGTACAGTTAGCGGGTTGTTAGGTTTAGGTGTTAATAGTTTAATTTAGTTTTCGGCAATGTGGGGGGTTGCCGATTTAGGGGTTCATAACTATTAGAGATGCGATGGTCTCCGGAAGCGGAGGGATAGGGGTTAATGCATTTATTTAGTGGCGGTGGGCTCCGGGAGCAGAGGTATAGGGGTTAATATATTTACTATATATTAAATAAAGATATGTGGTGGTGCACATTTTTCCTCAAATTCCAACACTCTCTAAACAGTGCTGGCTGTCCCAAATAATTTGCAATACCATAAATAAAAGAAGGATTGAGCGATATAGACGGTCAATCAAAGAGGGACACAGGCCGCACTTAGTTAATCAGAGTTTTTATTACTATATAGCTCTAAACAACCAAAAATCAGGACGTCTACCCTCCACCCTATTCCTTTAAAGCGGAATATACACCCAGTAAAATACACAGGTATTGGAACAGGCTGGCCAGCTCACTATATTATTAATAATCCTGTATCAATCTCACATTAACCATATACAATGTATCAACTTTAAACTGCAATAAAACTGTACTCCTCTATCCCCCATCAAGCAGGCTTGAAAGCAGCCAGATATTTTTTGGAGTTGAGGGGCAAGGAGTACAGGGGCAACACTGAATGGATCCTCAGCCTGTTAGAATTTGTTTTGAAAAATAACATTTTCTGTTTTGACTGCAAACTATTCAGGCAACTGAGAGGAACAGCCATGGGTGCAACATGCGCACCAACATACGCATGTCTGCACCTAGGCTTTTGGGAAACTAGGTATGTCTTCCACGAACTCTCAGAATGGGTTGATAAGCATATCATACTCTGGTTGAGGTTCGTGGATGACATACTTGTTCTCTGGAAGGGAGATGAACAGTCCGTTCATAATTTTGTTAACATCCTGAATAAAAATGATCTAAATTTGTTCCTTACATACAGCATCAGTACAGAAAGTGCAATTTTTCTTGATTTAAAAATAACAAAAAAAGATAACATATTACACACGAATATTCATCGCAAACAAACAGCAACAAATAGTTTGCTGCAGGCGAATAGCCATCACCCTGAGCCTTAGAAAAGAGGCGTACCTATAGGCCAATTTTTAAGGCTTAAAAGATGTTGCTCTTCAACAAAAGTATTTGAAGAACTGGCAAGAATAATTGCGGACAAATTTTTAGCAAGGGGCTACTCTCGAAAAATAGTTACAAAAGCATGGGTGAGAGCAAGGAAAACATGTAGAACTGATCTTTTATATTCCAAAAAGAAATCAAACAGTGACACACAAGTGAGATTAATTACGGAATATAACTCACATTGGAATAAGTTAAAACATATCCTTAACAACCATTGGCATTTATTGTCTGATGATGCATCACTCCGGGGATGCATATCAGAGTATCCATTATTAACGGCTAGAAGGGCTCCAAGCATTAAGGATATGCTGGTACACAGCGAATTCAAAAAAGAGGAAACCAGAAATTGGCTAACAGCAGCACAACATAAAGCAGGCAGTGTACCCTGTGGACACTGTGTGTACTGCCCGTTCGTCAAAAGATCTGCCACATTCAGCACTCCAACTAGGAGTAATGTGTATTATATAAGAGAAAGGATATCATGCAGCTCTAAAAATGTAATATATCTGCTTAATTGTCCATGTCCCAAATTCTATGTAGGGAAAACTACTAGAGAGTTCAAAAGTAGAATCTGAGAGCATAGAGACGACATTAAAAATGAGGACACAGATAGTCCAGTAGCAAGGCACTTTAAACTCCATCACAATTCAGATCATACGAAGTTGCAAATCATGGGAATTGAACAATTGAACAGACGGGGTGGCCATCTAGATAGAATAATCTTGCAGCATGAGTCAAGGTGGATATTCAGGCTAAATACCTTAAGTCCAATTGGAGAAACGTGTCATGATTGAGTAAGCACGACAGGTGAACAGCTGAGAACAGAGCCAGCGGCATTTGGATTCTAAAGGAAAACAGAATTTATGCTTACCTGATAAATTACTTTCTCCAACGGTGTGTCCGGTCCACGGCGTCATCCTTACTTGTGGGATATTCTCTTCCCCAACAGGAAATGGCAAAGAGTCCCAGCAAAGCTGGTCACATGATCCCTCCTAGGCTCCGCCCACCCCAGTCATTCGACCGACAGACAGGAGGAAATATATATAGGAGAAACCATATGATACCGTGGTGACTGTAGTTAGAGAAAATAATTCATCAGACCTGATTAAAAAACCAGGGCGGGCCGTGGACCGGACACACCGTTGGAGAAAGTAATTTATCAGGTAAGCATAAATTCTGTTTTCTCCAACATTGGTGTGTCCGGTCCACGGCGTCATCCTTACTTGTGGGAACCAATACCAAAGCTTTAGGACACGGATGAAGGGAGGGAGCAAATCAGGTCACCTAAATGGAAGGCACCACGGCTTGCAAAACCTTTCTCCCAAAAATAGCCTCCGAAGAAGCAAAAGTATCAAATTTGTAAAATTTGGCAAAAGTGTGCAGTGAAGACCAAGTCGCTGTCTTACATATCTGGTCAACAGAAGCCTCGTTCTTGAAGGCCCATGTGGAAGCCACAGCCCTAGTGGAGTGAGCTGCAATTCTTTCAGGAGGCTGCCGTCCGGCAGTCTCATAAGCCAATCGGATAATGCTTTTAAGCCAAAAGGAAAGAGAGGTAGAAGTCGCTTTTTGACCTCTCCTTTTACCAGAATAAACAACAAACAAGGAAGATGTTTGTCTGAAATCTTTAGTAGCCTCTAAATAGAATTTTAAAGCATGGACTACGTCCAAATTGTGTAACAAACGTTCCTTCTTTGAAACTGGATTCGGACACAAAGAAGGTACAACTATCTCCTGGTTAATATTTTTGTTGGAAACAACTTTCGGAAGAAAACCAGGCTTAGTACGCAAAACCACCTTATCTGCATGGAACACCAGATAGGGCGGAGAACACTGCAGAGCAGATAACTCTGAAACTCTTCTAGCAGAAGAAATTGCAACCAAAAACAAAACTTTCCAAGATAATAACTTAATATCTACGGAATGTAAGGGTTCAAACGGAACCCCTTGAAGAACTGAAAGAACTAGATTTAGACTCCAGGGAGGAGTCAAAGGTCTGTAAACAGGCTTGATCCTAACCAGAGCCTGAACAAATGCTTGAACATCTGGCACAGCTGCCAGTCTTTTGTGAAGTAACACAGATAAAGCAGAGATCTGTCCCTTCAGAGAACTTGCAGATAATCCTTTCTCCAAACCTTCTTGTAGAAAGGATAGAATCTTAGGAATTTTTATCTTGTTCCATGGGAATCCTTTAGATTCACACCAACAGATATATTTTTTCCATATTTTATGGTAAATTTTTCTAGTTACAGGCTTTCTAGCCTGAATCAGAGTATCTATTACAGAATCTGAAAACCCACGCTTTGATAAAATCAAGCGTTCAATCTCCAAGCCGTCAGTTGGAGGGAAACCAGATTCGGATGTTCGAATGGACCCTGAACAAGAAGGTCCTGTTTCAAAGGTAGCTTCCATGGTGGAGCCGATGACATATTCACCAGGTCTGCATACCAAGTCCTGCGTGGCCACGCAGGAGCTATCAAGATCACCGAGGCCCTCTCCTGATTGATCCTGGCTACCAGCCTGGGGATGAGAGGAAATGGTGGGAATACATAAGCTAGGTTGAAGGTCCAAGGTGCTACTAGTGCATCTACTAGGGTCGCCTTGGGATCCCTGGATCTGGACCCGTAGCAAGGAACCTTGAAATTCTGACGAGACGCCATCAGATCCATGTCTGGAATGCCCCATAATTTAGTTATTTGGGCAAAGATTTCCGGATGGAGTTCCCACTCCCCCGGATGGAATGTCTGACGACTCAGAAAATCCGCTTCCGAATTTTCCACTCCTGGGATGTGGATCGCAGACAAGTGGCAGGAGTGATCCTCCGCCCATTGAATTATCTTGGTCACTTCTTTCATCGCCAGGGAAGTCCTTGTTCCCCCCTGATGATTGATATATGCAACGGTCGTCATGTTGTCTGACTGAAACCTTATGAATTTGGCCTTTGCTAGTTGAGGCCAAGCTCTGAGAGCATTGAATATTGCTCTCAGTTCCAGAATGTTTATCGGGAGAAGAGACTCTTCCCGAAACCATAGACCCTGAGCTTTCAGGGATTCCCAGACCGCGCCCCAGCCCACTAGGCTGGCGTTGGTCGTGACAATGACCCACTCTGGTCTGCGGAAGCTCATTCCCTGTGACAGATTGTCCAGGGTCAGCCACCAACGGAGTGAATCTCTGGTCTTTTGATCTACTTGAATCGTCGGAGACAAGTCTGTATAATCCCCATTCCACTGTCTGAGCATGCACAGTTGTAATGGTCTTAGATGAATTTGTGCAAAAGGAACTATGTCCATTGTTGCAACCATCAATCCTATTACTTCCATGCACTGCGCTATGGAAGGACGAGGAACAGAATGAAGTACTTGACAAGAGCTTAGAAGTTTTGATTTTCTGACCTCTGTCAGAAAAATCCTAATTTCTAAGGAATCTATTATTGTTCCCAAGAAGGGAACTCTTGTTGACGGGGACAGAGAACTTTTTTCTTTGTTCACCTTCCATCCGTGAGATCTGAGAAAGGCTAGGACGATGTCCGTATGAGCCTTTGCTTTTGACAGGGACGACGCTTGAATCAGGATGTCGTCCAAGTAAGGTACTACTCCAATGCCCCTTGGTCTTAGAACCGCTAGAAGGGACCCTAGTACCTTTGTGAAAATCCTTGGAGCAGTGGCTAATCCAAATGGAAGTGCCACAAACTGGTAATGCTTGTCCAGAAAAGCGAACCTTAGGAACTGATGATGTTCCTTGTGGATAGGAATATGTAGGTACGCATCCTTTAAATCCACGGTAGTCATAAATTGATTTTCCTGGATAGTAGGTAGGATCGTTCGAATAGTTTCCATTTTGAACGATGGTACCCTGAGAAATTTGTTTAGGATCTTTAGATCCAAAATTGGTCTGAATGTTCCCTCTTTTTTGGGAACTATGAACAGATTGGAATAAAATCCCATTCCTTGTTCTCTTATTGGAACTGGATGTATCACTCCCATCTTTAACAGGTCTTCTACACAATGTAAGAATGCCTGTCTCTTTATTTGGTTTGAAGATAATTGAGACCTGTGGAACCTTCCCCTTGGGGGTAGTTCCTTGAATTCCAGGAGATAACCTTGAGAAACTATTTCTAGCGCCCAAGGATCCTGAACATCTCTTGCCCAAGCCTGAGCAAAGAGAGAAAGTCTGCCCCCCACTAGATCCGGTCCCGGATCGGGGGCTATCCCTTCATGCTGTTTTGGTAGCAGTGGTAGGCTTCTTGGCCTGCTTACCCTTGTTCCAGCCTTGCATTGGTTTCCAGGCTGGTTTGGGTTGTGAAGTATTACCCTCTTGCTTAGAGGATACAGAATTAGAGACTGGTCCGTTTCTGCGAAAGGGACGAAAATTAGGCTTATTATTAGCCTTAAAAGACCTATCCTGTGGGAGGGCGTGGCCCTTTCCCCCAGTGATGTCTGAAATAATCTCTTTCAAATTAGGTCCAAATAATGTTTTACCTTTGAAAGGAATGTTAAGCAATTTTGTCTTGGAAGACACATCCGCTGACCAAGACTTTAGCCAAAGCACTCTGCGCGCCACGACAGCAAACCCTGAATTTTTCGCCGCTAATCTAGCTAATTGCAAAGCGGCATCTAAAACAAAAGAGTTAGCCAATTTAAGTGCTTGAACTCTGTCCATAACCTCCTCATACGAAGATTCTTTACTGAGCGATTTTTCTAGTTCCTCGAACCAGAAACACGCTGCCGTAGTGACAGGAACAATGCATGAAATTGGTTGTAGAAGGTAACCTTGCTGTACAAAAATCTTTTTAAGCAAACCCTCTAATTTCTTATCCATAGGATCTTTGAAAGCACAACTATCTTCGATAGGAATAGTAGTGCGTTTGTTTAGAGTAGAAACCGCCCCCTCGACCTTGGGGACTGTTTGCCATAAGTCCTTTCTGGGGTCGACTATAGGAAATAATTTCTTAAATATAGGGGGGGGAACAAAAGGTATGCCGGGCCTTTCCCACTCTTTATTTACTATGTCCGCCACCCGCTTGGGTATAGGAAAAGCGTTGGGGGGCACCGGAACCTCTAGGAACTTGTCCATCTTACATAATTTCTCTGGAATGACCAAATTGTCACAATCATCCAGAGTAGATAACACCTCCTTAAGCAGTGCGCGGAGATGTTCTAATTTAAATTTAAATGTCACAACATCAGGTTCAGCTTGATGAGAAATTTTTCCTGAATCTGAAATTTCTCCATCAGACAAAACCTCCCTCATGGCCCCTTGAGATTGGTGTGAGGGTATGTCAGAACAGTTATCATCAGCGTCCTCTTGCTCTTCAGTGTTTAAAACAGAGCAATCGCGCTTTCTCTGATAAGTAGGCATTTTGGATAAAAGATTTGCTATGGAGTTATCCATTACAGCCGTTAATTGTTGCATGGTAATAAGTATTGGCGCACTAGATGTACTAGGGGCCTCCTGTGTGGGCATAACTGGTGTAGACACAGTAGGGGATGATGTAGTATCATGTTTACTCCCCTCATTTGAGGAATCATCTTGGGCAATATCATTATCTGTTGCATTACTGTCCTTACTTTGTTTGGACACTATGGCACAATTATCACATAAATTTAAATGGGGAGACACATTGGCTTTCATACATATAGAACATAGCTTATCTGATGGTACAGACATGTTAAACAGGCTTAAACTTGTCAACAAAGCACAAAAAACGTTTTAAAATAAAACCGTTACTGTCACTTTAAATTTCAAACTGAAAACACTTTATTACTGAATATGTGAAAAAGTATGAAGGAATTGTTCAAAATTCACCAAAATTTCACCACAGTGTCTTAAAGCATTAAAAGTATTGCACACCAAATTTCAGAGATTTAACCCTTAAATTAACGGAACCGGAGCCGTTTTTACATTTAACCCCTATACAGTCCCAGAATGAGGCTCTGTCTATAACTAGAAAGGCCCCCATCTGAAAAAGGTGTCCAACACAGTGCCTGCCGTTTTTCTAAACGTTCCCCAAGATTATAATACCAATAATTAGTTAGAATCTGCATAATATGCCTAGTAAAGCAATTGTTTTAGCCCAGAAAAATGTCTACCAGTTTTTAAGCCCTTTTTGAAGCCCTTTATTCTTTTATGTTTAACTAAGAAAATGGCTTACCGGTCCCCATGAGGGGAAATGACAGCCTTCCAGCATTACATGGTCTTGTTAGAAATATGGCTAGTCATACCTTAAGCAGAAAAGACTGCTAACTGTTTCCCCCAACTGAAGTTACTTCATCTCAACAGTCCTGTGTGGAAACAGCAATCGATTTTAGTTACTGTCTGCTAAAATCATCTTCCTCTTACAAACAGAAATCTTCATCCTTTTCTGTTTCAGAGTAAATAGTACATACCAGCACTATTTTAAAATAACAAACACTTGATAGAAGAATAAAACTACATTTAAACACCAAAAAACTCTTAACCATCTCCGTGGAGATGTTGCCTGTGCAACGGCAAAGAGAATGACTGGGGTGGGCGGAGCCTAGGAGGGATCATGTGACCAGCTTTGCTGGGACTCTTTGCCATTTCCTGTTGGGGAAGAGAATATCCCACAAGTAAGGATAACGCCGTGGACCGGACACACCAATGTTGGAGAAAACGCTGAAGGGTACATCGCGGTAAGCAAGTGAAGCAGCCAATAGCAGCAATAAAGACTCTCAAATCGCCTAAACTGCAAAACAGGTACTGAGCAAATCGTCTTTTGTTTTGGCTTTAAAGTCTTGCGGCTGACAGCTGGGTCTGTCCCGCCAGGGTACATTGTGCATTTATTTTTTGAGAGACCGCATGCAAATCACTCAAAAGTTTTTTTCACAGTATGAAGTAACAAGTATGAACTTTGCAACCAAGCTGTCACATCGTGTTGGTGTAAAGGAATTGTGTTCAGAACCAGAGCGTGTTTATACACTTATGAGCCTGGAAATTGAATATCTACTTTGTTTGTAACAGCTGCAACTTTGGGGCCCCGTAACAACATACAGACTATGATGATATATATGTTTAATCTTTCTTCCCTCAGTTTTATTGCAGTTTAAAGTTGATACATTGTATATGGTGAATGTGAGTTTGATATAGGATTATTAATTATATAGAGAGCTGGCCAGCCTGTTCCAATACCTGTGTATTTTACTGGGTGTATATTCCGCTTTAAAGGAATAGGGTGGAGGGTAGACGTCCTGATTTTTGGTTGTTTAGAGCTACATAGTAATAAAAACTCTGATTAACTAAGTGCGGCCTGTGTCCCTCTTTGATTGACCGTCTATATCGCTCAATCCTTCTTTTATTTATGGTATTGCAGGTTAATATATTTAGTTAGGTTGCTGCGGTGTCAGGGAGTGGCGGAATAGGGGTTAACAACTTTATTTAGTTGCGGCGGGGTCCGGGAGCGGCGGGATAGGGATTAAACATTTAAGTATAGTGGCAGTGTTTAGTGACAGGGTATAAATAAAGCTGGGAAAAAGCCAAATAGCAGCAAGATCGATGATTGTTAGTTAACAACAGTCCACTGCTCATCGCCCGGTACTCGGTGCACGGCTTTTTGACAGCTTTTTATATAAATATGGAGAGCGTATTCAGGTCCACGGCCGCGATGTTAGGCGATGTCAGGCGAGCGTATTGGTGCCGGTGAATGCAGAACAGTTGACGGCTTGATAAGTAAGTCCTATAAATGGGAAAAAAAATCTCACTATCCATGAGACCCTAATGCAACATTTTGTGGCCAATTACCTCATTCTCATATAAAGGTTATCATATAATTTAAAAAGAGCAAATAGTGCTCACATTAACAATATGTTACAAAATACGCATCTATTTAAAACTTTTTAAAACATGACTTAACATAGCACACCTATGGGGAAGGTTAAGGAAAGCTTACAGTAAGGGTAATGGTTAATTTTAGGGTTATTATTAAGTATTGGGGTTAAGGTTAGGGTCTGCGGTTAGAAACTGGCTCAGGATCAGGATTAGGGAGAGCTTTGAATTTAGGGATTATGTTTAGAGTTAGGGTTAGGTACTGGGGCTATAAATTGGGGTTACATATAGGGATCTGGGTTAGAATTAGTGTCAGGGTAGAAGTGAGGGATTGGGGTTTGAGTTGCAGTCATGTTTAGGGCTAGATATTGGGGCTATATACATGGATTAGAGTTTAATTAGAAACAGGGTTGGTGTAAAAATCAAGGTTAGGTACTGGGGCTAGGCACTGGGGTTAAATATAAGGATTATGGTTAGAGTTAGGATAAGGGTGAGGTATTGGAGTTAGAGTAATGTTTAGGATGAGTTCAGGGCTGGTGATACCATTAAAGAAAATCATCTGAGCGAGCATACAATGGGGTATATTCACTAACATTTCTATATTATTAACAAAAGAATAGCAATGGAATGGTTGATATTGGCAGTAATGAAGAAGTTGGAGAGGTGGAGAGGCTGATAATTAATTTATTACATTGCGCAGAAAACCCCTTCAAACAATAGGTGTGGGTTGCATGTGTGGATGGGCTGTTCATCTTCTATGGGCAGAATCTCATGAGTTTGTTCAACTTTTCCATCTTAGTGGAGTAGCATTACAGTTCCTGGCTAGTTGAAGTATGCGAGAAAACAGTGTACATTTATTTAATCCATTCTTGGAGCAAATTAACCCTCGATCTAGTCAAAAACACTAAGAATATGGTGCAGTATTTCAAGTAGGATTTCAAAGAGTATTTATCCCTTAAGAAAGCAAGAATCTTGAGATTCAGGATATGGCTAAGGACTGGGATCAGGGATAGAATCAGCGTTAGGGTATGTGTAAAAGACTGGATTTATGATTAGATCCAGGGTTAGTGCCAGGTTTAGGTTAAAGGACCAGTCAACACTGTAGATCTGCATAATCAACAAATGTAAGATAACAAGACAATGCAAAATCACTTAGTCTGAACTTCAAATGAGTAGTAGATTTTTTTCTGACAAATTTAAAAGTTATGTCTTTTTCCACTCCCCCTGTACCATGTGACAGCCATCAACCAATCACAAATGCATACACGTACCATGTGACAGCAATCAGACATTCACAAATGCATACACACTTATTCTTGCACATGCTCAGTAGGAGCTGGTGACTCAAAAAGTTTAAATATAAAAAGACTGTGCACATTTTATTAATGGAAGTAAATTGGAAAGTTGTTTAAAATTGCTGCTCTATCTGAATCATGAAAGTTTCATTTTGATTGAGTGTCCCTTTAAGGTTTTGTGGTTAATGTTAGTGACTGATTTTAAAATTAGGGTTAGGTAGGATTAGGCATTTAAATTTGTGTTTTGGGCTAAAATGTGTGATGGAGTTAAGGTTAATAATTGTGGTTAGTGTTAGAGTCATCTTTGGGATAAGTGTTGGGATAGGGGTTAGAATTAGACCCATGTTTAGGGTCAGTGTTGGGGTGAGGGATAAGCATTAAGGTTAAGGAGTGGGGTTACGATTAGACCCATGGTTGAGATTAGAGTTAGAGATTAGGGTTGGGGTTTTGAGTTAAGGTTTGTGGGCCGATTTAAGAAGCTGCAAATGCAGCTGTTTCCGCGTGAGCATTCAGGCTCGCTGGAAACAAAGTTAAGAAGCACCACCTCTGGGGTATAGGATCAGGATGATTGACACCCCCCTGCTAACGGCCGATTGGCCTTGAATGTGCAGGGGGCAGCATTGCACAAACATTTCACACAAAATGCTTGTGCAATGATAAATGCAGACAGAGTATGCTGTCTGTATTTATCGATGTTGGGCGGACATGATCCGCTACAGCGGATCATGTCCACCGGACACTTGATAAATCGGCCCCTTGGAGTTAAAATTAATGATTCCTGTTAGGATCAGAGTAAGTATCACAATTAGAGTAAAGATAAATAATTGGGGTTAATGTTAGGGTCAGTGCTATTGAGAGGAATCTTCATTAAGGATTCGGTTTATGAGTTAAGGTTAGTATTAAGTGTTAATTTTAGGGATTAGGGTAAGTGATTGTGATTTAGGTTTAGGGTCAAAGTCAGGGTTAATTCCTTTTTATTATAATTTTTATAGGAAAAAATCCATCTTGCAAATGTAACAGTTGTGTTATGGAAATGCAGAAATCTCAAACCCTAAAGGAATGGAAATACACTTTAGCTAGCTTTTATAGCAATATCATCCTTATAACATTATTAAACACTTTCCTGTAAGGTTTTTATAGATGTCTGTGACTTTAACTTGTTCTAAAATATAATTTCAATATAATATTGAAATGCATAATAACATCTCTGCTAATGTCTCTGTTTTACTTCCATCTCCTATCTCCCTGGCCTGCATATTCCCACTGGTGCTCACACATACTTACTGCTTTTATTGACTGCCTCGGATACAATCTTAGCCTTTTTAATCCAGAACAGACAGCAGTTCACACTGTTCAGAAGGAAATGGAGCCTCGGAAATGCACAAAATAATTAAAAGTTGTAAACTGTGAAACAGAAGGAGGAGATAAGGAGGAGAAGCTTTAGGTGGTAGCTCAACCAGAAAACTGAGAATTAGCTACTCTGCTCCCCCCCACACTCCTCCTCATGCTACAACACTCCCTCCCTCAATTTCTAAGCATCTGTCAGGAGAGGGACTATGAGCAAATTTTAAACCCCAATCATTGTTCTCTTGTAATTATTAAATTAAAACTGTATAAATATTAATACCATAATACTTAACCCTTTTAATACTCATAGATGAAAATGGAACAAGAACATGCATTTATCTGAGAGCATGTAAAATCTTGGTTAAGTATATTCTATAAGAATTCACTTTTGTTTACATTTGATTCATTTCATCCTAGTTCAAGGCAAGATTAATGTTGGTAAATAATTAAGAAGAATCTTTTATTAAAGCCGCAAATGCCTTTTTTCCCCAATAAATGCATTGAATAATAAAAAAAGAAAAATCAGTACTATTGGCATTTAAAAAGGACACTAACACTTTGCCATTGAATTTTGTTTCTGCAGTCTTGCATTAAATTATTATAGTGGGTGAATTTAAAAATATTTTTAATGAAGACATGTGCAGCAGAGAAAAATTTGGTTAGTGAGTGAAAACAAAGTGTGGTGTAGGAGCTATCTAAAAAAGGTCTTGGCTAAAATCCCTAAGGGGATCACAATAATCTCTGGAAATGTGATAAAAAATGCAAATAGTAAAAAAGGGAGGCGGGACAAAGTGCTCTCGTGAAAGAGCTGACCAAAAGGAAGGGGGACGGGGATTCCTTATAACATATAAAACCTTACAAATCTTCAGGTATAAAAAAAAAAAAGGAAAAAATAATAACAGAAAATACGGAAAATGTTTATATTTAAAAGTATATAAAATATATATAATATATAATATATATACAAAATATAATAAATCACATATATATAGACTAGTCCTAAAGCCCGTTCACACGGGCCATTTTTTACAGTACAGCGGTCCCACCCCTTGCGCTCTCTCCCTCCCCCTCTTTTTTTGCTCTCTCTCCCCCTCTCTTTTGAGCTCTCTCTCTCCCCCTCTCTTTTGCACTCTCTCTCCCTGTCTCTTCTGCGCTCTCTCTCTCCCCCTCTCTTTTGCGCTCTCTCTCCCCTCTCTTTTGCGCTCTCTCTCTCTCCCCCATCTCTTTTTCTCTCTCTCTCCCCCATCTCTTTTGCGCGCTCTCTCTCCCCCATCTCTTTTGCGCTCTCTCCCTCCCCTCTCTCTTCCCCCCTCTCTTTTGCACTCTCTCCCCCCGCACTCTCTTCCCCCTCTCTCTCCCCCCTCTCTTTTGCGCTCTCTCCCCCCTCTCTTTTGCGCTCTCTCTCCCCTCTCTTTTGCGCTCTCTCTTCCCCTCTCTTTTGTGCTCTCTCCCCGCTCTTTTGCTCTCTCTCTTTCCCACCTCTCTTTTGCTCTCTCTCTCTCTCCCCCCTCTCTTTTGCTCTCTCTCCCCCTCTCTTTTGCGTGCTCTCTGTCCCCCCTCTTTTGCGCTCTCTCTCTCCCCCTCTCTTTTGCGCTCTCTCTCTCCCCCTCTCTTTTGCGCTCTCTCTCCCCATCTCTTTTGCACTCTCTCTCCCCCTCTCTTTTGAGCTCTCTCCCCATCTCTTTTGCGCTCTCTCCCCCTCTCTTTTGAGCTCTCTCCCCATCTCTTTTGCGCTCTCTCTCCCCCTCTCTTTTGAGCTCTCTCCCCCATCTCTTTTGCGCTCTCTCTCTCCCCCCTCTCTCTCCCCCCCTCTCTCTTCCCCCCTCTCTCTCTTCCCCCCTCTCTCTTCCCCCCATCTCTCTCTCCCCCTCTCTCTTCCCCTCTTCCTCCCCCCTCTCTCTCTCCCCCCTCTCTTCCCCCTCTCTCTCTCCCCCCTCTATCTCTTCCCCCTCTCTCTCTTCCCCCCTCTCTCTCTTCCCCCCTCTCCCTCTTCCCCCCTCTATCTCTCTTCCCCCTCTCTCTCTTCCCCCTTTCTCTCTTCCCCCCCTTTCTCTCTTCCCCCCCTCTCTCTCTTCCGCTCCCTCTCTCTCTCTTCCCCCTCTCTCTCTCCCCCCCTCTCTCTCTCTCCCCCCTCTCTCTCTACAACTCTCTTTTGAGCTCTGTCCCCCATCTCTTTTGCGCTCTCTCCCCCCCTCTCTTTTGAGCTCTCTCCCCATCTCTTTTGTGCTCTCTCTCCCCTCTCTTTTGAGCTCTCTCCCCCATCTCTTTTGCGCTCTCTCCCCCTCTCCCTCCCCTCTCTCTTCCCCCCCTCTCTCTCTTCCTCCCATCTCTCTCTCCCCCTCTCTCTCTCCTCCCTCTCTCTCTCCCCTCTCTCTCTCCCCCCTCTCTCTCCCCCCCTCTCTCTCCCCCCTCTCTCTCGTCCCCCCTCTCTCTCTTCCCCCCTCTCTCTCTTCCCCCCTCTATCTCTTTTCCCCCTCTCTCTCTTTCCCCCCCTTTCTCTATTCCCCCCTCTCTCTCTTCCCCTCCCTCTCTCTCTCCCCCCTCTCTCCCCTCTCTCTCTTCCCCCCTCTCTCTCTCCCCCTCTCTCTTCCCCCTCTCTCTCTCCCCCTCTCCCCCCTCTCTCTACCCCATCTTTCTCTTCACCCCCCTCTCTCTCCCCCCTCTCTCTCTTCCCCCTCTCTCTCTCTTCCCCCCTCTATCTCTTCCCCCCTCTCTTCCCCCTCTCTCTTACCCCCCTCTCTCTCTTCCCCCCTCTTTCTATTCCCCCTATCTCTCTCTTTCCCCCTCTCCTCCCTCTCCCCTCCTCTCTCCCCTCCCCTCTCTCTCCCCTCCTCTCTCTCCCACTCCTCTCTCCCCCTCCCCTCTCTCTCCCCCCTCTCTCTCTCCCCCTCTCTTTCTCCCCCTCTCTATCTCCCTTACCCCTCTATCACGCAACGGCCCCCTTCATGGCCATTCACGCCCAGCCATGCCCCCTACACGACGGCCACGTCCCCTGCTCACGCCCGGCCATGCCCACTTCTGCTGCAGAGGCGCAGATCATCTAGGGACTCAAAGGCCAGGTGTGTTTGTCCTCGTGCTGTCTCTACTGCGCATGACAGCTTCATACAAACACACTTGGCCTTTTATATTATAGGATATAATAAACAATAAAAGATGATATAGCCCAACATTGATATTATATACTATTTAATAAGCTGATCCAAAAAGCAATAAAATATTATTATATGCAAACTAAGAATAAATGTGGGACCGTTAAAAAGAGAGTACAGTGATTACGGTCTTTATGATTCAGATAACAAATATCAATCAGCTAGATTACGAGTTTTGCGTTATGAGTGAAAAAGCATTGTTATGCTTCATAATGCTGCTTTTTTCCTAAATCCGCTATTACAAGTCTTGTAGGTATAGGTGTACCGCACACCTTTTTGGCCATCACGCAACATCAGTACCACACTTTAAAAAAAGTCATTTTTCAATGGGACTCCCATAGCGCCGGTATTACGAGTTTCCCTGGGAGCCCAAAAAGGGAGCGGTTCACCCTATACTTCCGTACCACCATCTAAAGTCAGTAGTTATGAGTTTTACTTTACAAAGCTGCACTATAAAACTCATAACTAATAAACTACCTATTAACCCCTAAACTGAGGCCCTCCTGCTTCGCAAACACTAAAATAAAATTATTAACCCCTAATCTGCCACTCTGGACATCACCGCCACTAAAAAAAAATATGAACCCCTATTTCGCCGCTCCCCAACATTGTTGCCATTATAATAAACCTATTAACCCCTAAACCGCTGCCCTCCTGCATCACAAACACTATTTAAAGATTATTAACCCCTAATCTGCCACCCCCCCACACCGCCGCTATAAAAAACCTATTAACCACTAAACCGCAAGCCCCCACAACAAAATATACTAAAATAAATTATTAACCCCTAAACCTCTGACCTCCCACATCACTAACACTACATAAATATATTAACCACTAATCCTAACCCTAAATCTAAGTCTAACCCTAGCACCCCTAATTTAAATATAATTAAAAATCAATCTAAATAAACCTTACAATTATTAACTATTTACTTGCTACCTAATTAAAATAAATACAAAGTTACCTGTAAAATAAAACTAAGCTACCTTACACTAAAAACTAACATTACAATAAAATAAAATAAATTAAATTATTAAAATACAACTTTCTAATTTACAAAAAAATAAACACTAAATTACAAAAAATAAAAAACGAAATTATCAAAAATAATAACAAATTACTCCTAATCTAATAGCCCTATCAAAATAAAAAAGCCCCCCCCCCAAAAAAAAAAAACCTTGCCTATACTAAACTGCCAATGGCCCTTAAAATGGCTTTTTTCCGGGGCATTGCCCCAAAGAAATCAGCTCTTTTACCTGCAATAAGAAATACAAATAGCCCCCAACAGTAAAAGCCACCACCCACCCAACCAAACTAAATAAACCTAAGAAAAACATTGCCCTGAAAAGAGCATTTGTATGGGCATTGCCCTTTAAAGGGCATTTAGCTATTTTACATTGCCTAAAACCCTAACCTAAAAAAAACCCACCCAAAAAAACCTAACACTAACCCCCGACGATCCACTTACAGTTATCAACGTCCGGACATCCATCCTCACCCAGCCGGCGAAGTCCTCATCCAAGCGGCAAGAAGTCTTCATCCAGGAGTCCTCTTCAATCTTCATCCAGCCGGCGAAGTCCTCATCCAAGTGGAAAGAAGTCTTCATCCAGTCGGCATCTTCTATCTTCATCTATCCGGCGTGGAGCGGGTCCATCTTCAAGACATCCGGCACGGAGCATCCTCTTCTTACGGTCGTCGCTGTAAACTGAAGGTTCCCTTTAAGTGACGTCATCCAAGATGGCGTCCCTTACATTCCTATTATCTGAAAGATTTCTATCAGCCAATAGGTATTAAAGGGAAAAAAAAACCTATTGGCTGTTGCAATCAGCCAATAGGATTGAGCTTTCATCCTACTGGCTGATCCAATCAGTCAGTAGGATTGAGCTCTCATTCTATTGGCTGATTGGGTTATTAGATTAGGAGTAATTTGTTTTTATTTTTGATATTTTTGTTTTTTATTTTTTTGTAATTTAGTGTTTATTTTTGTAACTTAGAAAATTGTATTTTAATAATTTAATTTATTTTATTTTATTGTAATGTTAGTTTTTAGTGTAAGATAGTTAGGTTTTATTTTACAGGTAACTTTGTATTTATTTTAACTAGGTAGCTAGTATATAGTTAATAACTGTTTACTAACTAATGGAATATAATGGTTTTAGGGTAATTATCAATTATAGCCCCACAAATAGTTAATCCCATCAAAAGGTCTAGAAATTCTAGAAAACTCTATATAATTGTTATTCTCTATGAAATAACGTGGGGGCTGCTCACCGTCCTTAATGTAAAATATATAAAAAAGAACGGAGGTAAAGAAAAGATGGACAAAAAATGTGGGTACTCAAAGAGAAATAGAATATATTATTAACATGCCCATGCATGTAAAGGCAGAGGAGACACAACTAGGATATAAAATATAACTTTTATTACAAATTTGTTTAAAAATAAAAAATGTGTGTTGGATAATAAGCTGGCAACCACACCATGGTGGGAAAAATAAAGGTATTAGCAAATAGCTACAGCATCTAATAAGAAGCTATTAATGGCTACAAACAGAGAAGCTGCAAGTAAATTTACTACCAAGGAATGCACCACAACTAATTAACCAATTAATTATAGGGTGAGGTAAACCCCATAGCAGGTACCACTATTGAAGGTGTTTATCCGAGGAGCACAAGAGAAAAAATGTATAGTGTACTAAAGTAAGCACCGTAACAATTTAACTGAAAAGGGGAAATCTCTAATTAATAGTAGCTATTAAAGGTGCAAGTCCAGGACTAATGAATTATTCTTAATACACTAGGTATAATAAATATAGCAGATTGTATCTAAATAAGTGAGTAGCCAAGATATCCTACTACCATGGAAAGCGCAAAAACTATTAAACTAGAAGCGAGAATGATTATCGCCACAGTTCACCGCTAATAAAGCACTAGTCCAACTAGTAATTGTTAATTAACTCTGAGTTAAATAAATAAGTATTATCAACAACAAATAAGATTTTAAGCTAATACAGTGGTTGCCAGCTCAGGGAAACGCCTGATGAGCATTTTGCTGACAATGGCTTTGTCAAAGGCTAACCTGAGCTGGGTCTGCCCTCCGCTTTATATTTGAGTTAAGAGCCAATCAGAATAAGGGGTGTGAGCCCACACCCCTGTCTCGGGCCTATCACTAAAGTGGCTACAGGATTGGTAGTCCTGTAGTGACGTGTACTGACACGTATCATTATAATAGCTATAGTATAGATAACAGAGGACATATCACAAAGTGATTTAACACTTAATGTCTACACAATTGTTGCCTCAAGGCCCGTACCACCTCAGTTTATGTTAGAAGTACCAGGACCAAGTACAGACCCATAAGGTGTAATTAGTGCAAATGATAAACTTGGGTCATACATGTTATGTGTTGATGTTTTAGAATGATCAAACATAATAAACACCAATTTGCATATTGAGATATTCACAGAATTCACTATATAAGATTCTGAATAGAGAGTTGAATAAACTGATATGCACCAACCGCAGTATTTAGACTGAGACTGAATCTTAAACATATTACTACAGTGTTAATAGACATATGCTGTTCAGCTATGGGCACACAGAATATAGTTATATCCGGACATATGTGTGGGGACATAAATTCCATATTGATACATCAAAATTTCATTGAGTCAATTACCATCCTACTGTGTATTGATGTGGGATTAGGTATACTACGTAAAGTACCTACCATTAATGTGTGAGGATTACAGGTATAAGTACAAATAAATGTGTTCAATAATACAGAATGAGATGTTATCTAGTAAGTTAAGACGTATCTTAGATGTAGATATAACAACATAGTCAGGATGTGGGATATTAGAGTGGCTGATTAACGTATGTGACACATGGTGAAAAGTATGTCTGGACAATTGGACTAATAGATATTTATTATAGGTTTATAGTTAAATTTTAAAGTGAGTGAACCTTAACAGCCATCCACAAAGGAGAACTTATTCTCATTTCTGACACTATATAACATGTATAGAATATGATCAATTATTCAAAAATTGCCAAATAAGTGATATGAGATATTATCCAATCAATTAGATTATCACTGTGTAAGTAGCGGGGATGGTGTAAGATACCCATATCTAAATATAAGTATGTAATATAAGATACATGCCAATAGAAAGCTATAGAGATAAACAAATAGCAGGGGATAAGTATCCCCATATCTAACAATATATGGCAGTATGTTGAATATGATCAGTAGTTCAATAGATGTAAATTGAGAAATTTAAAATATCATACATTCCATATTTTGAAAATTGGATCATCATTGTATAAATAACAGTAATGATACCTACATGTAAATATAAGTGTATAATTCAAATTAAACATTACATGACAGTAGAAGGCTGTAACAATAATAATCATTGGATCATCATTGTATAGATAACAGTAATGATGTGAGGATACCTACATGTAAATAAGAGTATATAATTCAAATAAACACTTTAGTTAGGATATTACTTGACAGTAGAAGGCTGTAACGATAACTGTGGGGGATAGGTCTATAGTTATTACAAAAAAAAACATATCCATCCTGTTCATTATTGCCAAGTGGTGCTAATGTGTTTAGCCAGAATATCCATCTGCACTCAGCCTGTGGCAGCATGGATTCTACATTGCCACCTCTTATCCCTGGTTTGATGACCTGTAGGACATATATATTCAGAGTTGGTTTAGTTCCATGGAATTTTAAGTAGTGTCTAGCTACTGGGGTCAGATTCTTATTATTCTTTTTGTCATCTTGGCAATTCTTAATACTGTTTAGATGTTCTCCTCGCCTAGTCCTAGTTCACGTGTTGTACTTGTAATACCAATGTATTTTTTGCCACATATGCAGGCTAAGCAGTATACGACATTCCTCATTCTGCAGTTAGCAAATCCATACATTCTTTTTGTAGAACCTGTTAAAGTCTTGAATTCTCTGATATTGGTCACATATTTATAAAAACTGCATGACCCACAAGCATATGTACCACAAATATAAGTGTTAGTCTTTTTCCTCACAAAATGGCTTCTTACCAGTTTGTTCCCAATTGTGGGTGCTCTCCTCCAACTAGTGAGTATTCTATCTCCCACAAATTTAGTTTGACAGCCTGATGAAATGGCCTTCCAGCCGAGAAACGCGTTGCTGTTGTTTTTCTTTTAATAAATTACTGATTTTATTTTATATATACCTTACTTGTCTTGTGATTTGATCACATTTAATCAACATCCATCTAAGTAGGAATTCCAGTTCCTCACTCTGACACTACATCAGAATTTACAGCTGATCTCTTCCAGTCGGAGCCTAACGGAGCTACCTGCTGTTGATTGGAGGTCATCGTGTGACGTGAACTGGCCCCAGTGTGTCTGTCAGGGGGAGGTCTGCGTGTCAATTCTTGTTGGATCCACAATACTGTTTTATGGTTGGCGCCTCTCTTTTTCTCCCTTCTTCTACAGTCAGGAATCCACCCGGATTACTTTTGGGAGTGCTGCCACAAACTCAGCGTCTCAGAACTGAAGTCTAATATAAAGCACCAGCGCACCTTCTGGGGATTGCTGATCCTATTTGTCTATGATCTACTCTATACCTTGCTGATTTGTTGTAGCCTACCTAGGCCTCTCTATCTCATGAAAAAGGATTTATCCCAGAATGGCACGTTAACGGTTGCCCGTAATCTAAAAGGGGTTAATCATGGCTCTTTTTGCACATTGGAAGTAGTGCTCGTATTACAAGTTTAAAGTAAACACACTCCAAAAAAGTTGGTCCAGTCAACTGTTTACCACTGTGTAACATCACCTTTTCTTTTAATAACACTTATTAAGCTTTTGGGCACTAAAGACAACAGTTGGTTAAGTTTAGCAAGCAGAATTTTTCTCCATTGATTACGCATGTCTTCAGATGTGCAACTGTACTTGGACTTTATTGCCTTATTTTGTGCTTCATAATGTGCCACACATACTCAATCGGAGATAGGTCAGGATTGCAGGCAGGTCATGCAAGCACCCACACTCTCTGCTTATTCAACCATGTGTTTGTAATCCTGGCAGAATGTGTATACATATCATTCTGCATTAATGGTGCTCTCACAGATCTGCAAGTTACCCATGCCATGGGCACTGACACCCCTGCATAACATGACAGATGCTGGCTTTTGGACCTTACGCTGATAATAGCTTGGATGGCCCCTTTCTTCTTTTGCCCAGATAATACGATGGCTGTTTTTTCCAAAAACTATTTGAAATGTTTACTCGTCGGACCACAAACATGATTCCATTGTGCTACGGTCTATCTCAGATGTGACCATGCCCAGAGAAGTCGGCGGTGCCTCTGGACAGTGTTGATGTATGGCTTCTGCTTTGCATAGTAAAGCCTTAACTTGCATCAGCGGGGAATGGTGTTGACTGACAAAGGTTTACCAAATTATTCTCAAACCAATATCCATTACAGACTCATGACGGTTTTTGAGAAACTGATGTCTGAGGGATCGGAGATCACGCACAATCAGATGTGGTTTTCAGCCTTCCACTTTAAGCACCGAGATTTGACTGGATTCCTTGATTCTTTTAATTTTATTGTGCACTGTAGAAGGGGAAATGCCCAAAATCCTACCGATTTGTCTTTGGGGAATGTTGTTCTCAAAGTGTTGTATTATTTGCTGACGCATCTGTTGGCAGATAGGCGAGCCTCGACCCATCCTTGCTCTTAAAGGACTAGGACTATACTATGATTACATGATTACCTCACCTGTTTCACATCACCTTCTTATTTTAACTTGTCACATGGCTATTAGTTCTAAATTGCCCCTTTCCCAATTTTTTTGGAACGTGTTGCAGTCATCAGATTTGAAATGAGTGTATATTTTCAAAATTACAATAAATTCATAAAGTAAAACATCAAACAATGTGTTAATATGTTTTTAATTTAGTACAGGGTGAACTGAATTTTTCGGAATATGAGTTGTGTATATATATATATATATATATATATATATATGTGTGTGTGTGTGTGTGTGTGTGTGTGTATTTATATGTATACATATGTATTTATGTATTTATATGTAAATATATGTATTTACAGACATATATACAAATATAAATACATAAATGCATATGTATACAAATATAGACATATATATAAGTGCATTGCAGCCCTTTGCAGTCAAGTAGTTGCAAACATAAAGAATCATATTTGTGAAATATTCATATTTAATAAAGTGTTTAACTGTTTATATAAAGAACACAGAAAAAGAAAGGGGCAAACCCCTCTAAGTGAAGTACATCAAAAACAGCATAAATTTATTAAGACACAATTGCACACTCACATTTTGAACCCTCAAACATATGAGGTATGTAACACCTAAAAGATGGTGATCTGTCTGTAAACGTCTCAATAGGATCAGATGAAACCTAAAACCTGAACTCCTTCAATCATATACCAGTCACATATATGAAGTATATAAAAACGCCAACCAATACTGCACCAACTGTTTAGTGAAGTTCCGGCTCCAATACAGCTGATGTGCATGGCGTGGCGTAAGGACGGTGGGCATCTTCCTACTTCGTCAGAGGCTGCCCACACTACAAATGAACTGTCTATTTATGCGATGGATACAAGATGTATTTGGTACTGTTGACCACTGATATCTTTCATCTCTTTAAGAAAAAGAGCGATATTTTGCGCAGTCGGTTTTCTAGTATGAGACCAATAAAACCTATTACTGTTATTATTTGATATGTGGTCTGAGTGTAACAATAAAAATAGAAATAGATATGCCTGTGGTTTTTAGTATCATTGATACAAATAAAACCGAGATAGAAACATAGCGTATGTGGCAATTTTGTACTTTATTGAATATTAGCCATATTTAAACTTATATACTTAATTGATATGTGTAAATGCCAACTGATTAGTTAGTAAATAAGTGCAGCCAGAATTACTAATCTCATACATATAATGAATATAATTCTCTATATGATTTTGGTTAGAACAGAACATGCGCATATCTAAAGTGAATTAAATGCAATGTTTACTCTCAGACCAAGTACTACTTAAAACAATTAAAGTATAATAAATATTAAAATGAGTGGTGATACTTTCATTGTTTAAACATATATACACACAACTCAGATTACTAATATCCAGAGTATGTGAATTCATAATTAATCATCTATCAAGAAAGCAGCAAGATATATTTCTCTATTCATCCCTTCTGGCTCCATTGAGCCCAAGGTTCTAATCCAGAAGGTTTCTCTGCACCCTCTAAGTGAAGTACATCAAAAACAGCATAAATTTATTAAGACACAATTGCACACTCACATTTTGAACCCTCAAACATATGAGGTATGTAACACCTAAAAGATGGTGATCTGTCTGTAAACGTCTCAATAGGATCAGATGAAACCTAAAACCTGAACTCCTTCAATCATATACCAGTCACATATATGAAGTATATAAAAACGCCAACCAATACTGCACCAACTGTTTAGTGAAGTTCCGGCTCCAATACAGCTGATGTGCATGGCGTGGCGTAAGGACGGTGGGCATCTTCCTACTTCGTCAGAGGCTGCCCATACTACAAATGAACTGTCTATTTATGCGATGGATACAAGATGTATTTGGTACTGTTGACCACTGATATCTTTCATCTCTTTAAGAAAAAGAGCGATATTTTGCGCAGTCGGTTTTCTAGTATGAGACCAATAAAACCTATTACTGTTATTATTTGATACGTGGTCTGAGTGTAACAATAAAAATAGAAATAGATATGCCTGTGGTTTTTAGTATCATTGATACAAATAAAACCGAGATAGAAACATAGCGTATGTGGCAATTTTGTACTTTATTGAATATTAGCCATATTTAAACTTATATACTTAATTGATATGTGTAAATGCCAACTGATTAGTTAGTAAATAAGTGCAGCCAGAATTACTAATCTCATACATATAATGAATATAATTCTCTATATGATTTTGGTTAGAACAGAACATGCGCATATCTAAAGTGAATTAAATGCAATGTTTACTCTCAGACCAAGTACTACTTAAAACAATTAAAGTATAATAAATATTAAAATGAGTGGTGATAATTTCATTGTTTAAACATATATACACACAACTCAGATTACTAATATCCAGAGTATGTGAATTCATAATTAATCATCTATCAAGAAAGCAGCAAGATCTATTTCTCTATTCATCCCTTCTGGCTCCATTGAGCCCAAGGTTCTAATCCAGAAGGTTTCTCTGCACCTGAGTGTGGTTAATCTATTGCCACCCCTAGTATCCAATATAACTCGTTCAATTGCTTTTACTTTTAAACTACTGGTATCTTGATTATGAAATTCAAAGAAATGGGCTGAGACCCCATGTGTAAGGATCCCTTTATCAATATTAACTAAATGTTCCCTGAAGTGTGTTTTGAGACAACGTTTTGTTCTCCCTATGTAGATTTTTCCACATGAACAGGACAGTTGATATACCACATGAGTACTTTTACAATTAATTGTCCTCCAGAACAAAGTAGATTACCTTAAAGAAGCATACCGCTTACTTAATGATAAAGAGACATATAGTAAACTCAAATCTAATCCTACCAAATAATTTTTGGAACAATATAACCTTCTTATTAAGAGAGCAAGAGAACTTAATATACCTGACAAATCTGAGTTTGAAATTTTGCAGGTGGTAGAACCACACTTAGCCGTTTTCTACCACCTGCCCAAAATTCATAAGCAGCTTATAGACCCTCCCGGTAGACCCGGTGAGGCCGATTTATGAAAGGTCTCACAGACCTGATCAAAAAGGGCGGATCAGGTCCGCAAGACCTCGCTGAATGTGGAGAGCAATACGCTCTCCGTATTAAGCATTGCACCAGCAGCTCACAAGAGCTGCGGGTACAACGCCGCCCCCTGCAGACTCGCGGCCAATGGGCCGCCAGCAGGGGGTGTCAATCAACCTGATCGTACTTGATCGGGTTTAATTGTGTCGATTCCTGTCTGCCTCATCAGAGCAGGCGGACAGGGTTATGCAGCAGCGGTCTTTAGACCGCTGCTCCATAATTTGTGTTTCTGGCGAGTCTGAAGACTCGCCAGAAACACGGGCCCTCAAACTCCATTCAGAGCTTTATAGATAGGCCCCATAGTGTCGGAATTGGGTCTCTTACTACAAAACTGTCTCAGTATGTAGATAGCATACTTAAACCTATGGTGCCTTGTCTACAATTTTACATCAGAGACACCACAGATGTTATTACACAACTATCCAAAATTGAATGGAAAGAGGGATATATGTGGATTATTTTAGATGTCTCCTCTCTTTACACATCCATTCCACATGGTCTAGGACTACAGACAATAGAACACTATTTTAAGAAAACTAACTATATTGATTTAGAACATTGATAATTTATCAAAAAAGGCATCAAATTTATTTTAAAGAAAAATTACTTTTTGTTTGAAAGCAAATTTTATTTACAAATAACAGGTACCGCAATGGGTACCAAATTGCACTTATTTGTATATGGGATGGTGGGAGGAGATGTATATCTTAAAAGATAACCCCTTTTCATCCAATATAGTCAAATGGTGTCGTTTTATAGACAATGTTCTAATTATTTGGCAGGGATCGAAACACATATAACAGATTTGGTTACTTATGTGAATCAAAATTTATTAAATCTCAAATTCACATAATGCAAATACCATTACCTTTTTTAGCTCTAAGTCTGTCACACAGAGATCATACGATTGTAACTAGCCTCTATAGGAAAGAGACGGACACGAATGCCTATTTGCTTGCTAAAAGTGGCCACCATCACAAATGGATTCGTAATATCCCATTTCGGCAGTTCCAGAGAGTCAGGAGGAACTGCACAGACATGGATACATATGAAAAAGAGTCACAGGTCCTTAAAAATAGATTTTTAAATAAAGGGTATGATGCTTCATTAGTACACAATGCTTATGCTAGGGCTAAAAACCTAGATAGAAGTGATCTAATAAGCACGAAACAGAAAGAAACCTATTAAGGATCAACCCCTCTTTATCACCAAGTTTAATAGAGCTTCACATCAGATAGAAAGAAGCTTTATGAAATATTGTCCTGTTCTTTTACAAGATCCGATCCTAAGAAATGATAGACCACATGTTGTTTTTAAGAAAAATCAAAGTTTAAAGAATATTCTGGCTCCCAGTAGATTGAGGGACAGTGAAAAACATACCAACTGGCTACAGAAAAGATCAAAAGGTTTCTTTAAATGTGGGAGGAAGGGGTGTCTCAGCTGTACCCACTGTAACCCCTATATATCACACTTAATTTGACTTAGAGACCAGAAAAAATACGATATTAAAGAATCAATTAAGTCTAAAAGTACTCATGTGGTATATCAACTGTCCTGTTCATGCGGAAAAATCTACATAGGGAGAACAAAACGTAGTCTGATAACACGCTTCAGGGAACATTTAGTTAATATTGATAAAGGGATCCTTACACATGGGGTCTCAGCCCATTTCTTTGAATTTCATAATCAAGATACCAGTAGTTTAAAAGTAAAAGCAACTGAAGAGTTATATTGGATACTAGGGGTGGCAATTGATTAACCACACTCAGGTGCAGAGAAACCTTCTGGATTAGAACCTTGGGCTCAATGGAGCCAGAAGGGATGAATAGAGAAATAGATCTTGCTGCTTTCTTGATAGATGATTAATTATGAATTCACATACTCTGGATATTAGTATCCTGAGTTGTGTGTATATATGTTTAAACAATGAAAGTATCACCACTCATTTTAATATTTATTATACTTTAGTTGTTTTAGGTAGTACTTGGTCGGAGAGTAAACATTGCATTTAATTCACTTTAGATATGCGCATGTTCTATTCTAACCAAAATCATATAGAGAATTATATTCATTATCTGTATGAGATTAGTAATTCTGGCTGCACTTATTTACTAACTAATCAGTTGGCATTTACACATATCAATTAAGTATATGAGTTTAAATATGGCTAATATTCAATAAAGTACAAAATTGCCACATACGCTATGTTTCTATCTCGGTTTTATTTGTATCAATGATACTAAAAACCACAGGCATATCTATTTCTATTTTTATTGTTACACTCAGACCACGTATCAAATAATAACAGTAATAGATTTTATTGCTCTCATACTAGAAACCAGACTGCGCAAAATAACAATACCCAATACATCTTGTATCCATTGGATAAATAGACTGTTCATTTGTAGTGTGGGCAGTCCTACAAAATGCGTTAGGCCACACCCACCATCCGCCCCGCCACGCACATCAGCTGTATTGGAGAAGGCACTTCACTAAACAGTTGGTGCAGTATTGGTTGGCGTTTTTATGCACTTTTTAATCTTTTTTATATACTTTATATACTTCATATATGTGACTGGTGATTATTTGTTAACGAATAACAGTGACTCTTATCTCATATGGTACTTTTACATGGGACAATCGTATATGATTGAAGGATTCCGATTTTCAGGTTTCATCTGATCCTATTGAGACGTTTACAGACAGATCAGATTAGGGGTTAATAAGTGTAGTTAGGTTGTGGCAACATTGGGGTGGCAGATTAGGGGTTAATAAATATAATGTAGGTGTCGGTGATGTTGGGGGCATCAGATTAGGGGTTCATAACTATAATGTAGGTGGCGGCGGTGTCCAGAGTGGCAGATTAGGGGTTAATAATATAATGTACTTGGCGGCGATGTCGGAGGCGGCAGATTAGGGCTTAATAAGTGTAAGATTAGGCGTGTTTAGACTTGAGGTTCATGTTAGGGTGTTAGGTGTAGACATAAAATGTATTTCCCCATAGGAATCAATGTGGCTGCGTTAGGAGCTTTACGCTCCTTTTTTGCAGGTGTTAGTTTTTTTTTCAGCCGGCTCTCCTCCATCGATTCCTATGGGGAAATCGTGCATGAGCACGTTTTGCCTGCTCACCGCTACCGTAAGCAGCGCTGGTATTGAGGTGAGATGTGGAGCTAAATTTTGCTCTCCACTCTCTTTTCTGCGGCTAACACTAGGTTTGTAAAAACCCGTAATACCAGCGTTGTCTGTAGATGAGCGGTGAGGGAAAACTGCTCGTTAGCTCCGCACAGCATTACCGACAAAACTCGTAATCTAGGCGGATGTTTTCCAAGCATTCTAACATTGGTCGTTTCAGACATATTTTATATTTATGGTTTTTAATGTAACTTTTTTTTTTAAAAGAATAAAACATTCCTAATAACAAAATTAGCATTGACATTTTCTTGTACTCTTGAATTGTATGAGAAGCAACATTTATATATTACATTCAACATTGCATTTGAATGAGCAAATATAACATCTGTTCTTTAGAAATATTTTGTGGTAAAAACAAATATACCAAAGAACCTTTGTTTAGTTTAATATACAGTACATATTCTGTGTATAGACTTGTATTCCCGGTACCTGGGCCATATGTGAACATTTAAATAAGATAGAGTGTCGTATGTATGTGTGTGTGTGTATATATATATATCTATACTATATATAATATATCTATCTTTATATTTATATGTTAAATTTATATATATATATACACATTATATACAGTATGTATATATATATATATATATAGATATATATATATATATATATATATATATATATATATGTCAGAAGACTTGCTTTAAAACCAGAAACTCTCTGACTACACTGTTTAAAATGCAGCAAAGGAATCTGGGTAAGATATGCAAATGAGGTTCACAATGACTCACCTTTTTACTTTTAGCCTGCTTTTTAAAGACAATGAGATATTTTCTCTATATTTTGTATTTGGTGGAGGATTTTAAACTCACTTTTCGCCTCCCCATAATTTTAATTGTTATTGAATTTCCCCCAGAAATGAACTTTACCAAGCAGTGATTTAACCTACTCCCAGCTGATGAGTGGCAAAACCACGAAACAGCTGTACTGGGATTGGTCTAAATCACTGTACTAACCCTAGCTAAGCATCAAATCTGTGTAATGCAGCAGTGCTATGGCATAAAGGGAAGCCTGTCTTTAAAAAGCAGGCTAAAAGTAAAAAGGTGAGTCATTGTGAACATCATTTGCATATCTTACCCAGATTCCTTTGCTGCATTGGAATCAGTGTAGTCAGAGAGTTTCTAGTTTTAAAGCAAGTCTTCTGACTTGTTTAGATTTGTAAATGATTTACACAATGAGTTATTTTCTCTATATTTTGTATTTAGTGGAGGATTTTAAACTCACTTTTCGCCTCCCCATAATTTTAATTGTTGTTATATATAACAATTCATTTTTAAAAACACATATTATAAAGAAAATATAAAAAATTAGAGATGCTGAAATATTATAATTCCATGTCAGAGGAAATATTTTTCACGTCAAGTAAATGAATAGGTTTTATCTAAATGATAATAAACAAAACTGATTCTAAATATACTATACATATTAAACCCAGGAGGGAAACAAAATTGTATATTGTATTATATACTTTGATCAAATCAAGAAGATCTATAGATACAGTATATAGGAAAGGCATTTTAGCAATGTGCTCTCCACATACACACATTTTATGTGTAAAGAAGGTCTTTCCTTACTATTGTGGATTAACTAATCCTTAAACTTGTTTTAATAGGCAGGTGAAAGAAAACCACATTAAGGGACATATTTAACAATGTGCGAGCGGACATGATACGAAGTAGCGTATCATGTCCGCTGCACATCGATAAATGTTGACAGCATACGCTGTCGGCATTTATCATGCCACCCCCCTGCAGATTTGCGGCCAATGGCCGCTAGCAGGGGGTGTCAATCAACCAGATCGTATTCAATCGGGTTGGTTTCTCCGAGCAGGCTGACAAGTTATGGTCTTTAGACCGCTGCTTTATAACTTCTATTTCCGGCAAGCCTCATATGAAGCTTGATAAATATGTCTCTAAAGCTTCTTCATAAAACCATCAAAAAAGTTGAATTCCAGAGAAAGGAGCAGACATCTCCCTAGTAATCTGATGTAGCCCAAAGGTATTAAAAAATACAGAGTACAATTGAAAAAGTACAATGTAAGAAATACTACTTGGGACACAATTTGTATTAAAATAGGAACGTTGATAGGCACACAAGGACGGAAACACAAAATATTACGTTTATAATATTATGCTTAAGTATTATTATTACTATTATTGTTATTATTACATTCAAATATAAAGTTTACAGAAGTAATATTTAATGGTGCAGTAAAACTTGATTAAATAGGTACAGTCTTATAAATATGTTTGAATGCAATCATATAGCTATTGAAGAAGAAAATAAACAAAAACTATGAACAATATTTTACAAAGATTAAACTCATTTATGTATACATTTTTTATTAAAATTATTTTATTGGAACAATACAGGAATTACAACATCTTCAATGAGGTTCTTTTTTTTCCTACTGCAATATGACGTATATTTAATATATACACATAGAACAGAAATAACCCTGACCTCTCTTTACTGGAAGGAATAGTCTTTAAAAGTGATCTTTAAAGGGCCATAATACCCAAATGTTTAAACACTTGAAAGTGATGCAGCATAGCTGTAAAAAACTGACTAGGAAATATCTCCTGAACATCTCTATGTAAAAAAGAAAGATATTTTACCTCAAAAGTTCCTCAGTAGCCACCTCCCATTGTAAAGGATTTATAAGCAGCATTTTAGTGTGTCTGTCCTGGGACAGCTGAAAGGATGAGCCTCGTGAACTCTCATATTATTTCACCAATCAGGTAAAGGAAGCTTACTATGAAATCTCATGAGAGTTAAGTCAAATCTCATGAGATCACAGTAAGAGTTCAAGACCTCAGCACTGCTGATGCTGATTGGCTGCTGTTCATTTCTTCATTTTTTTTTTATTTTTACCTGCAGCTGGGAGCAGGTGAAGTATAACTTTTTACACAGAACTTACTCTGCTGAGCTGAGGAAATTGTGAGGTAAAATATCTTCCTTTTTTACATAGAGATGCTCAGGTGATATTTTCCTGTCAGTTTTTTTATAGTTATACTGCATCAGCTTCAAGTGATTTAGCATATGAGTATTATGTCCCTTTAAGTGATTTTTCATCAAACATCTAAAAGCTTGTTGCAGGCAGCTGTTAGGCCATAGAATATTTCTCCAAAGATATTGTTTGACATCGGACACTTTACTGACATAGCTCTCTTGACTTCTCTCACTCCGCTGCTACATTCCTGTGACTCTTAAATTGTCATTTCTTTCCCCATGCTTTCACTTGCACAAAGAAATTTCATGGTAATGAGTCTCTGTGTTTGTCGTAAATCCCCAATTACAAAAGGAGCAACCACACAGAGCCATCCCTTTGGTTGAAATCTTTGAGTAATCCCCTTTTCTAGAGAAGCTGTCCTCCCTCTGACACGCTTATAATCCTTTGTTTCTTTCCCTTGGATCACATCTAAATGATTGCCGCGACTAATTAACTTTTTCTTTCTCTAGGCCTCTGTTGTCTTAATTAATTTCACAAAATACTTCATTCCATGCAGCCAGCCACAAGTCTCAGTGGTACAAAAGTTACGAAAATAAATAAATAAAGTAAATAAGCCAATAAGACTTGTAAAAGATGTGTATTTTTTAATGTGGCTGTCATGAAAGGAGACAGTTATTCTTATCAGCATAGCTCAGATATTTCATTATTCTGATGGGAGAATCTGGAACATAGCATAAACAAACATTGGAACCATACCTAGCAAGAACTTTAATATTAATAGAAGGGCCTTGTTTAAAATAACATATACAAGAAAATAAACAACAATTATCACTTTAGAACTGTATTATTACATTTTATTTTATGTTTAACAGCCTTAATATATGTATGTGTATATATATATATATATATATATATATATATACACATATATATATATATATATATATAGAATATATATATTTATTCATAGAGTATATATATTTATACATATATATATATAAATATATATAATACTATTATTTTTTTGTTATAAAATCTATAAATTGCTTAAAGGGACACTGAACCCAAATTTCCTGATTCAGATAAAGCATGCAATTTTAAGCAGCTTTCTAATTTACTCCTATTATCACATTTCTTAATTCTCTTGGTATCTTTATTTGAAAAGCAAGAATGTAAGTTTAGATGCTGGCCCATTTTTGGTGAACAGCCAATTTTTGGTGACACAACCAATAAATAAGTGCTGTCCAGGGTTCGGAACAAAAAATTGGCTGTCTTCTTAGCTTAGATGCCTTCTTTTTCAAATAAAGATACCAAGAGAACGAAGAAAAATTGATAATAGGAGTAAATGAGAAAGCTTAAAATTGCATGCTCTATCTGAATCACGAAAGAAAACATTTGGGTTCAGTGTCCCTTTAAGGCCAAATTTATCCAATCAAGATAGAGCAATCACTCTGTATTTCACATCAAATTTCACACCCAATTAAATTATTGTATTTATCAAATAAGCACTTCAATAGAAAATAAACCATAATGAACATTGAGCATGTATTACTCATGTATAATGTTTGTGACATTTCAAACTCTTTTTATTTTTCCTATATACCAACAAGATTGTCTTTATCTCAGATTGATAGATTTTTTATTTATTAAAAACATTTTGATGGATTTTCACAACTTATTAAAAATAGGCTTTATATAGGATATTAGGATATTCTTTGTAATGTGTACACACATTTATATAGGATATAATAGGATATTCTTTGTAATGTGTACACACATTTATATAGGATATAATAGGATATTCTTTGTAATGTGTACACACATTTATATAGGATATAATAGGATATTCTTTGTAATGTGTACACACATTTATATAGGATATAATAGGATATTCTTTGTAATGTGTACACACTCTGTAGGAAGATATCTACTGTATTGGCAAAGTTATACAGTAGTTTTGCACGTTACTATTATTATTATTATTATTATTAATATTATTGTTTATTTGTGTAGTGCATCAAATTCTGTGGTGCTTGGTACATACGTACCAAATTTGTGGTAAAAAATAATACAGATACATAAAACAGACTAAAAAAAACAAATTAATAAAAGAGGAAGAGGAGGGATTTGCTCTGAAGAGCTAACAGTTTGTTGAGGGTGGTGGAGATATAGAAGCTTGTTACATGAAGTGAGACAATACAGATTTATTTTCATTAGGATGAAGGGTTCTTGATCAGTGTTAAATAAAAATATCAATGAAGAATGAGTCATACAAATATATATTAAAAAAAAAACGTGCAATTTGTGCCATTTAACAGATCGCTTAATATTTCTTTTTAAAAGAGTTAGATTAGATCAATCTTTTCCTTTGAACATGATTTTTTTTTTTGTATGAACATCAATTGGGCATAATTAGGGACTTCAAATTTATATCTAATCCATTAAGGTTGCATCCAGAAAGTCCCCAAATAAGATGGACAATTTGTGCTTTAATCATCATCATAATCATCATTATTATAAAAACACCTGTTTGGCAAAATTTGTTGTAATCTAGGTGTGTGTGAGGCAAACTAATTTGATACATAGATCCACTCACTATTACCTCTTTTTTTTACTTTTATTTATAGCCAACAGACAAAACAAGCTATACCATATTATTTTAGAGGTACCATGCAGGGCATATATCATAATATATTGATAGTTTTATCATTATACATAATTTCTCTATTTTCCACACTTGCCTTTACTTGTCTAATGCAGAGCAAGAAAAAAAAAACAACAAAACACAGAAAAAAAAAATATGTATTCTGCCCTGTCCGCCTTTAAACTTCTTGGAATTAATTCTGTTCTATTGCAGTTTCCAAAAACATAGAGCCCTTAAAAGGCAAGATTATTTGTATTTGCATTTCTCTTGGGTATGAGAGGATTAAACTTTTCCATTTAATAAAGAAGCATTTAATTTTGATTTCCTCATCAATCACTGTGTCAAATTGTTCTAAGATTATTAACTTTCTGTACCAGTTCAGACAACATAGGCATCTTTTTGGATTTCCAATATTTAAGTATCAGAGTCTGTCCATGTAAGATAACAGAATTCAGAAATCTTCTATTTAATATATTTTTTGTCTCATTTATCAGAAAAAAACATGGTTATCTTGTATATTAAAGGTATATTTCAAAATTGTATTGGTCCAGACCCTAATTTTGTTCCAGAATTTTTTAACTTTGGGGCAATTCCATAAACAATGATATAAATCAGCAGCCAGGTAGTTGCATTTCCAGCATGAGTCACTATTTCTATTCCATTTGTATTTCAAGTATGGCGTAATATATGCTTTATTTAATATTTTTGTATGAGACTCTCTTGACAAAGATGATATTGTTGCCTCCTCCACCAACTTAAACTCTTATGAATCATATTTATGGATTTTTTCCAGGTAGAGGCAATTTTAATAATGTTTTCTTGTTCCTGGTATGAATTCAAGTTTTTATAGAGGAAGGATATAGAGAAGTTACCAGTTAATATATATTAACCACAGGGTCAAGCACAGACCAGCCCATGTCCAATGTGTTGGCTTTAGCAAGCTCATACAAGTAATGACGTATCTGCAAATATGCAAAAAAAGTCTTTATCTAGTAGATTGAAGTCCCTTTTCAATTCAGTAAAAACTTTGCACCTTTCTGCATCTTTCTCTTTTAATTGTTGGACATGGACCCGGCCCTGCTGATTCCATCTCATGAAAATTTTAGAGTTAAGGGCCGGTATAAAATTGGGGTTACCAATAATAAGTAATTTATATTTAAATTCAACATTTTAAGTATTTTTTGCAAGGCCTTTATTACATTACTTAGGACAGGTAGATGCTTGACCACTGTAGGTAATTTGTTCTAGGACAATGGAGGAGGACTTTCAACAAGTAGGAAGATACCATCTTGTTTTCTAGTCTGGGGGACATATGGGGGGTAGTTATCAACGTGTCTACTTTACCTGCCTTCGCCGGTTCAATACGCCCGCCTAAGCTCGCCTACCATCGCCGCCGCGGACCTGCAAAATTTCACCTAAGTTATCAAAAAAGCTGTCAAAAAGCCGCGCACCAAGTACGGGGTGATGAGCAGCGGATTGTGATAGTTTTCACTCATCTGATCTCGTTGCTCTTCGGCTTTTTGACAGCTTTCTTGCTAGCCTGTCACTAAGCACCCACACTAACTATACTGTTCTACCCCCTATACCGGCGCCCCCAGAGCCCCCCGCAACTCAATAAAGTTATTAACCCCTAAAACGCCGCTCCTAGACCCCGCCGCAACTCTTATAAATGTATTAACCCCTAAACCGCCGCTCCCGGACACCGCTGCCACCTACATATACCTAGTAACTACTATCCTGCCCCCTATACCGCCGCCCTCTATAATAAAGTTATTAACCCCTATCCTGCTGATCCCGGACCTCGCCGCAACTAAATAAATAGTTTAACCCCTAAACCGCCGCTCCCGGACCCCGCCGCAACCTATATTAAACTTATTAACCCCTATCCTGCCCCCCCTACACCGTCGCCACCTATAATAAATTTATTAACCCCTATCCTGCCCCCCACTACACCGCCACCACTGTAATAAAATTATTAATCCCTAAACCTAAGTCTAACACTAACCCTAACACCCCCCCTAACAAATATTAATTATATAAATCTAAATAATATTTCTCTTATTAACTAAATTAATCCTATTTAAAACTAAATACTTACCTTTAAAATAAACCCTAATATAGCTACAATATAAATAATAATTATATTGTAGCTATCTTAGGATTTATTTTTATTTTACAGGCATCTTTCAATTTATTTTAACTAGGTACAATAGCTATTAAATAGTTATTAACTATTTAATAGCTACCTAGTTAAAATAAAGAGAAATTAACCTGTAAAATAAAAACTAACCTAAGTTACAATTACACCTAACACTACACTATACTTTAATAAATTATTCCTATTTAAAACTAAATACTTACCTGTAAAATAAACCCTAAGATAGCTACAATATAAATAATAATTACATTGTAGCTATCTCAGGATTTATATTTATTTTACAGGTAACTTTGTATTTATTTTAGCTAGTTAGAATAGTTATTAAATAGTTATTAACTATTTAATAACTACCTAGCTAAAAGAAATAGAAAATTACCTGTAAAATGTATCCTAACCTAAGTTACAATTAAACCTAACACTACACTATCATTAAATTAATTAAATAAATTACCTACAAATAACTACAATTAAATACAATTACATAAACTAACTAAAGTACAAAAAATAAAAAAGCTAAGTTACAAAAAATAAAAAAAATAAGTTACAAACATTTAAAAAATATTACAATTTTAAGCTACTTACACCTAATCTAAGCCCCCTAATAAAATAACAAAGCCCCCCAAAATAAAAAAATGCCCTACCCTATTCTAAATTAAAAAAGTTCAAAGCTCTTTTACCTTACCAGCCCTTAAAAGGGCCTTTTGCGGGGCATGCCCCAAAGAATTCTGCTCTTTTGCCTGTAAAAGAAAAATACAATCCCCCCAACATTAAAACCCACCACCCACATACCCCTAATCTAACCCAAACCCCCTTTAAAAAAACCTAACACTACCCCCCTGAAGATCATCCTACCTTGAATCGTCTTCAGCCAGCCGACCCATCGATGGAACCGAAGAGGAGATCCGGAGCAGCAGAAGTCATCATCCAAGGCGCGCTGAAGAAGTCTTCCATCCGATGAAGTCATCATCCAGGCGGCGCTGATGAAGTCTTCCATCTGGGCGATGTCATCTTCCAAGCGGCGTCTTCAATCTTCTTTCTTCCGGATCCATCTTCATCCCGACGACGCGGAACATCCTTCTTCCCCGACGGACTAACGACGAATGAAGGCTCCTTTAAGGGACGTCATCCAAGATGGCGTCCCTTCAATTTCGATTGGCTGATAGGATTCTATCAGCCAATCGGAATTAAGATAGGAAAAATCTGATTGGCTGATTGAATCAGCCGATCAGATTGAGCTCGCATTCTATTGGCTGATCGAAACAGCCAATAGAATGCGAGCTCAATCTGATTGGCTGATTGGATCAGCCAATCGGATTGTACTTGAATCTGATTGGCTGATTCAATCAGCCAATCAGATTTTTCCTACCTTAATTCCGATTGTCTTTCTTATAAGCAATTTTCAAAGAAAGCAAAGACAAAAGTAAAGAAAAGACATCATTGGTACAAGTTTATTTTCTGCCTTGGAACTGACCCAATGTTGATACTGCATGCTGAGAAAGAGCGTGTTTGTCTAAAAGCGGCTAACTACTGGAGAATGTGGTTTCCTTTCTTGCGCTGGACTGAGCGTGCAACATCTACCTGAAGGTGTCTAAAGATAAGAGACCCCTTTGCTGAGAAATCGCTTGGTGTGTTGCTGTTTCAGTATACTTTCCTGAGTATACGGTGCATCCTGGTATGTGCTCAGCGACATAACATCGGTGGAAGCCTGGTTTCTTTCACCCTGTGCAACTGGCCAATCCAGTGGACGGATTCTCGGCTTTTGGGACACACCTCCTGCAATCGAACCTATTGCCAGCAGGCTCATAACCACACCTCAGGCTGCAAGTGACGTCACACGCACTGAATGCTGCATCTCCTTTGAATCGGAATTACGGATCCAAACACAGCAGCTAAGTAAAACAAGTGAACTTGTACCTCCAGCAGCATTTATCTTTTGCCTGCTTTTCAGACGCTATAATAAGACATTTGCCGTTCATTTTCTCTGATCTGTTTGGTATAAATGAAAATGTCTTTGTTATGGGTGTACTTGTTACTAACTTGTCTATGCTTATGATAGATTTCACTTACGCTTTTTGCTCACTATATGTTACCTGTCTATGTTATAGATATCTGTCTATGGAATAGATAGAAGTTTAGGCCTAACCCCTAGTTAATTAGCATACGTATGCTTAGAGGTCACTGGCCGTTTAGTAGCAATTAGTCTTTGAATTTTGCTTTTTTAGTTAAGAATGCTCACTTTCAGAGTATGATTGACCTTGTCATTTGTGTGATCCACATCAATGTGGTTTGGGATTTAAATAGGAATTAATAAATTTGATTGATTTTTTACCAAAATTCTGTGTGCCTTGTTTTATCCCTTGCTTTTTTCACAACAGTATTATATGTTGTGACTACATTCTCTCTGTTTGACTTCTATAAAACTCATTATCAAGGGTGGCACCAGCGAATAGTTATTCATTTTTGGTTCAGCAATATTACCTACTCTCTCATATTCTTTTCATTGATACTTGTTTTTTGATAACTAGCAAAAGTAGTCAGATTGTGCCGCACTTGTTTGCGGAACATCTGGAGTGACGTAAGAATCGATCTGTGTCGGACTGAGTCCGGCGGATAGAAGCTTACGTCACTAAATTCTACTTTTGCCGGTATCTAGGGCTTGATAACTTAGGTGAATCAGCCTCGCCACAAATACGCTGCGGAATTCCAGCGTATTTGAGGTAGACACGTTGATAGCTAGAGGTCATGGTATTCATTATCATTAATCCAATCCAAGGCTATCTTTCCTAGGCATACAATATTATAGAGCTCAAAACTATTGCCAGTGGTTCTATAGCTAAGCTAAATTAAACAAGTATGGGGATAATGGGCAACCTTGTCTAGACCCCTTTTGAAGAGTAAAGTTTGGGGTGGGCATTCCATTTAAAAATATGGATACTGATGGATTTGTATATATCAACTGAATAAAGTTATTAATATTGCCCTTAAAACCAAACTTAAATAAGGACGTGAATAGATGATCTCACGTCATGGAATCAAACGCTCTTTCCACGTCAATTGCTACTATAGCTAGATCAGTGTTTATCTTATAATCTTTTTCCTGTAGTTTGGCCCAGTAATGACTAATAATTAATTATAGTTCCTGGAGATTAAAAGTTACATTTCTTTTGGGCATAAACCTGACCTGATCCCTATGTATTAAGGGGCCCAGGGTATCTTTTATTCTCTGGGCAATTATAGTCATGAGTATTTTATAATCTCACTTTTTCTTTCTTTAAGACTAATGATATTAATGAAGCATTAAAATATTGAGAATGAATATTATTTTGTATATACTATTTGTTAAATGATTGTTGTTAAGTTAAAGCCATTTCCTCCGTCAGTATTTTAAATAGCTCTATAGGTATCTGGTCTGGACCTGCAGCCTTGTTTAAGGCTGAGGACTTAATTGCCTGAGTAACGTCTTTCTGGGTTATACTAGCATTAATTATGTTTAACTGTTCTCTTGAAATTTTAGGTACTTGAATTTTCACCCAAGAAATCTGTTTTACTTTGTTGATTAATATCCCCTTTGGAATACACTTTTTGAAAGTATTGAAGTACATAGTCCCTTATTTCCTGGGTATTAGTAGACCTGTTAATATTTAGAGTTTCAATAATTTGCCTTTTTTTAAGTCTTACAAGATTAGTTAATGACTTCCCTGCTTTTCCCCCATGTCTAAAAAAAAGACTCTAGTCCTCAGGTTTTGCTTTGCCATTTTTTTGTGTTAGGAATACTTCCCTTTCCTTTTTGGCCCTAAAGGGACATGAAAACCAAACAATTTCTTTCATGATTCAGATAGAGAATACAATTTTAAACAACTTTCCAATTTACTTCTATTATTTAATTTGCTTCTTTCTTTTGCTATACTTTGCTGAGAATGGTTTATCTACGCAAACTCGAGACAGCAGAGAACCTAGGAGCTAGCTGTTGATTGGTGGCTGCATAAATATATTGGTTGTGATTGGCTCACCCATGTGTACAGTTAGAAACCATTAATGCATTGCTGCTCCTTCAACAAATGATACAAAGAGAATGAAACAGATTAGATAATAGAAGTACATTATAAAGTTGTTTAAAATTATATTCTCTATCTGAATCAAGAAAGAAAAGTTTTGGGTTTCATGTCTCTTTAATGTATCTATCCCAAATACTTTTATTGGAGGGGTCACTTTATAAAGAAGTTGTAGGCATTGCAGAGGCATTTAGCTAACAATAAGTCTTTAGCTTGCATTTTACGTTTAATTTGGATTAAGTAAGCTTTAATTTCTCCTCTGGCTATTGTTTTAATGTTTGCCAGAATAATTCAATATTTTTTATATGGGATTGATTAAAATCAGAATCCTCTCTCCATTTTAGCCTTAACCAATTCTTAAAAGAAGTATTTGTTACTAGGTATTTTGGAAAATAGAATGTTCCTATATTATTGGTATTTAACTTCTTAATATTTAGCTTCAAGGTCAAAACTGCATGATCTGAAAGTACTATGTCATTTATACCAGCCACTACTTCTAAGCTAGTTGCCCTTTCAGAGATTAGGAAAGCATCAATTCTAGACATAGTTTTGTATGTATGTGACAAGCAGGTATACATTCTATTATCTGGGTTTTATATTCTCCATACATCCCGTATTTTTAATGAGTGACAGAAGTTCTTTAATAATTTAACTTCCTGCTTGCAGTTTCTGTTTAAGGAGGGTTTCAATTTGTCCAATGATGTATACATAACCATATTGAGATCACCTGCCATAATTAAGTTTTTTGAGGTAAACTGTGCTAGCTTTACTTGAAGGCTATTCCAAAAAACGTTATCTAATTTATTGGGGCCATATACATTGCATAGTATTAATTGGATACCTTCTACCTCAAAATGCACTATTATATATCTCTCATCCTTATCTAGGTCACGATATAACATTTTATAATCAAAGTTTTTATTGCATAAAATCGCCACTCCTTTTTTTCTATTTACACATGGGGTTGCAATCACTTCACCCACCCAACCTGTTTTTAGTTTGTCTAATGCTCTCTCTTTAAGATGGGTCTCCTGTATTAATGCTATATCAGATTTAGATAACTTAAGATGCTTCAAGATATTTTTCCTTTTTTGGGGTGAAGTGATTCCACCCACTTTCCAGGATACTAGCTGAAGGTACGCCTTCATGTAGTTTCCTTAGGTTAAGTTATTTGTGGGGGGTGGCAGGGCAACCCCCCCCCCTCAAAAAAAAAAAAACATAAATATAAAACAACCCGGGGAGTGGGACATTGTCCCAAAAGTAAAACAGATTATATACATCAGAAGTAATATTTCCCTTTTACATTCATTGCTGTTCATATTTGAACAGATACCAGCAATTAGTTCCATAGGTAAAAAAAAACAAACCAACTTTAAAGACTTTAAACTGGCTGAACACATTAAACCTTGAATAGCTCTTTACGTTTATGTTTCTATACCTTCTTTTTTTTAATAAAGTCTAATGCCTCTTCAGGATTGTTCAGCAGAAACACTCCATATGTTGCAGTAATTTTGATTTTAGCAGGATATACAATAGTTGCTTTAATCCCAGCTTTAATAAGCCTAGTACATATAGAAGCCATCTCTCGTCTCCTTTGGGATGTTTCCACTGAAAAATCCTGAAATAGAAGAATATTCTTGCCTTTTTTAAGAGAGGATATTTCTGTCTGTAGTTGGTTAGGATATTAGCTTTTTCCTGGTAGTTCATGTATTTGACTATAATGGGTCTACCATTGTTGTTAAAATCTGGAGAGTATCTAACAGTCCCTAGTCTATGTGTTCTCTCTACAGGAAAATTGTATTTCTCAGATCTATTCCAAGACTTGTAGATAATTCAGATGAGGCAAATTTGATCAAGTCTTGGAATTCTATTGTTTCAGTGACACCAATAATTCTAATATTTTTTCTGCGCGAGCGGTCTTTTAACTCTTCAAATTTATTTTGCATATTTTTAATCCCTAATTTTTTGCTCTTGTTGGTGATTGACATCTTCTACATCTGAGATTCTTTGTTCAGCTTTGTCTAATCTATTTGCGAATTGTTTAACTTTGGCCGTTAATGCTCCTAAATCCTTAAGGATTTGATCAAACTGGGGCATCAAAAGATCTGAGATTTATTTAACTATGTCCTCTGACATTGTACTTAGTAATAAGGTATTAGGAGAAGGGGAAATAGGATCACTCAAATTATCGTTACTACTCCTAAGTTTTCTTTCTCTTGTTTTTGATGACATGGCCAGGAATTTAGGTTTAGTGTAAGTAATAAATTTATCCATAAGTGTACATATCATAAATTAAACAATACAAGAAGAAAAGCAGTGTTTAAGACTCCACTCAATAATTACAAGAGAACCTTGTATATTTACCAGGTGTACAAACCTTACACTATCAGGGATGTGGAAAAAATAAAAAGTGCTCCCAACTGCTCCCTATTGCGCCCCGGGCCACTGCCCGGTCTGCCCACCCTTAGAAACGGCCCTGGAAAAGGTCACTGCAACAGGTCTTATGTCACTTTTGGCAAAAGATCACTACAACAGATCTTTCACTGAAGCAGGTCTTATAGCATTTTTTTTTATCCAAAAGGGTAACACTGTTTCTTATGTGTCAAGTCCATTCATAGAGGAAGCTTTCTTTTGGGGGAAAAAAGGGCTTAGGTCCAGTATACCTCAGTTACCACGAGGTGTAAGTTTCAGTTAGTGATGTAGTCACCTTTATTAAATCTGTTGCCCCTTATGGTCCCCTTATACAAATGCACAGACTTCACAGTAAATAGGCTTCTGTGGGCTATCAAAGTCTCAAGGCTCTCTCCCGACCTATAAATTCAGGCTTTCCACTAAGCCCAGTTGTAAAAGAAGGCCTCTATTCCTTGAATTGTAACAAGAATTGCTTTCTGGCAATTATAATAATTAACACACTGCTATTTGTGCTTCATTAGTTGTGGGCTCTTGTATTAGTTCCAAAAATGCCTCATTTAGCATAAAGCACAAAAATTATTATAATTCACAGTAGCCCTCTCTTTAGTCTCTCAAGGATATATCAGCAGTTCGTATTACATAGATGTAATTTAATGGCTCTTTAAGGTATCAAGCCCCAAGACGTAGCAGGCTGGCTCAATATCCTCACCCCTTCATGCGTGGTGTGGTTAGAAACTGTACGCTCAAACAGTATGCTGTAAAATTTTCACAATTGTAAGCCGGCAGGATAACATTTAAAATAGGCCACAACTCTGGCTTACCCGGTCATCTCTCAGTGTCCATGACACTCTTATGTGCAGCTCCGACCAACAGTTGGACTGTTACTGGCTTACTGGCTCTCTGCTCCTCTCACAGTAGACTCACTCTCAGCGTCTACCAGGGTTCCTCTTTCTCAACCTCTCTCTGCATATGGCATTGTATCGCTAGTAATCCTGTGTTCGTGATGCTATGATGTTTTCTGAGCGTTCCTCACATGAGCTCCATCACATCATGCTCTTGCCCTCCTCTATGGCTACCTGATGGCAGTCTGGAGCAAACAGGTGTGCGCAATCCAAAAACTTGGTTACTTCCGAACCAGATCACAGGTCATAGCACATCAATTTGGAGATCGGCAATACAAGCAGATTGATAAGGTCGCCAAGCCTCTCTATATCTTAGAGCATGTATTCTGTGCCACAACAAGGAATTGCATTGAAAGTTCGGAGGCTGCTCTTTCCCTTGCAGAGCACTACTACTGGCGTCTTACCCATAGCACCTCCCTTTCCGGTCTCCACCACTAACTATTATCTATGTCCCTTTCTATGAATCCATTCACTACTCACCTGTTCTTTTTGGACACACTTCTTCTGGACTATGAATCATATATCTTCTATTTACTCTTAGACTTTATTGGACTTATACCTATAGCAGACATAGCAACTGCAGACACTGATAGCTAAGTACAACATGATTAATAATGTGTATTTTTTGGAAACATTTTGCTGGGGTTAATATATTCAGCTAAACAGCTGTGTGGAGTTACTTAGCTAGCTGTAGCCAATTTATGGTTAAGGACTGATATGCTGTAAATATATGTGTTTATGTATATATCTGTCTTATTATAATCTGCCCCAATGCATTTTTTGCAATCGCAAAGGTAAAAATAGCACAAAGTGATCACATAATTTATAGCTTATATACAGTACTATCTTCAATAATAATTCACAAGATATCACAAGCAAATACCTTTATCCTAACAAAATAGGAAGCTCACTCTTCTAAGAATACTGAATATTTAATCCAAAATAATTAGGACTTGGACTACAGTCTTGAAAGGAAAGCTATATAGTTTGCTTTAAGAACATTTGATCTATTTACAGTCTTACAGTCAAACACCTGGAATCCTAAAAGGATGTGGAAATTAAAAATAAAATTTAATTTAATTCATATGAAGTTCACAGTAAAAAAAAAGCACTCAGATTTACTTCTATTATCAAATGCACCTATTTATCTTTTGTTGAACTTTAGATCCTTTTCAGAAGAGAATACTCAATAGTGTGCATGTGTCTTGTGCCCTATATGGCAGCAATGTTTGCAATAATGCTTTTAACAATGTTATACGTGTAGTGCTCAGAACACATGCATGCTCCCGAGTCTCAATATACTTTCATGGAAGGAGCTAAATTTAAGTTGATTTTTCATTTATATTATATCCACTATATGTATCATGTTTCTGATTTCCATGTTCCTATCGGGTTGATTGACACCCCCTGCTAGCAGCCGATTGGCCGCAAATCTGCAGGGGGCGGTATTGCACCAGCAGTTCACAAAAACTGCTGGTGCAATGATAAGTGATAATAGCGTATGCTGTCGGCATTTATCAATGTGCAGTGGACATGATTCGCTATAGCGAATCATGTCTGTCCGAACCGTGATAAATTTACCTCATAATCCCTTAAAAGGATTTTAAACATTCTTTTTAATTGTTGAAATAAAAAAGCACTAAGCAGTTCTTTTACTTAATAGACATAATTGCAGTATTTATTATTCATTTATTTAAATGGATTTTACCTTTTATTTATATTTTTACATTACATTTGTGCTTCATGTCACAGCCCTGCATGAAGGAGGAGTCCTTTGCAGGAAGTTTTATCTTAGCCCAATGTCATTAAACTTCTAGGCAAGTGAATAGATTAGATAAAAGGGAGTCAGATTTGCTAATGCTCAGAATTGACACAATAAAAACTCTGCTCTTAAAACACTGGGATCAGAGCTACACTGAGAATTTCTAAGTGTTAATTTTTCAAGAAAACAAGTAAGTTATTTGCTGTTTTACACACAATCTTTTTCTATTTACTTTGATTTAACATATTTGTTTTTACCAATATCCCTTTAATAATCCAGTTAAATACATACTCCTTTGTTCATTCACATTTAATCTGCACCCATCAATCGTCAACCTCCTTTTTGTAAATGACAGGAAAATGTAAGCTAAGGAGACCCTTTAAAAGATGAAAAACTCTTAAAATATTTCAGTATACACATTCCAGATCTATCCAGTAGTGCCATAAAAAAAAAAAAATATTATAGAGTTGTCTGTCTCCATGAGTTAGTTGTGCACAAAAATATTTCCTGTTAGTTGTCCAGTACAATACATATTTACATATTTTTTTTTTGTCCAAATGCATGAGAAAATAAATTGTGCTTAAAAAACCCCACTTATATATTTGTACTACAATTCAAAATAAAGCTATTGGGCCAGATTAGGAGTGGAGCGCAATATTTGTACTAAACTCAGTAATACCATAACACGTAAATGTGCAGTGGTATTACAAGTACAGCACGTTGCCGAAAGCCAATTGTTCACAAGAGCGCACTTTCTAAGCTGCAATGGGAGCCTCGTTTTCATGCTGGCAGCTACGGAAAACAACCTAGTTCAGTGCAGGGGGCAATTCGCCCAACGTTGGCTAGCAATAAATAAATAAATATATATGTATATGCTTATATACATATATATTTATGTGTTTATATGTTTATATACACATAACACATACATATATATGTATATAAGCATATACATATATAATTATAGAGAAAACACAGTCCCATGTAAAGGCACTTTATGTGCTGTTTTTTTTCTAACTCCCATCATACCCTAACTTTAACCCCTTATAACTATGCTTCGTGCAGTACTGTATATATAAAAAAGATGCCTATATTTATATTTTATTTTAATGTACTGTCCTCTTTATTTTTGGGGCAATTGGGGCAACTTTTTATTTTTAACCAGGGGTCTGAGCAATGGTTAATTGCGCTTAGCGCAAAGTGAAACCGTGAACTTGTGATAGCATTAACTAGCCACTTGACGTAATCAGATCAAGGCTACCATTGGAGCCTATGAAAGCACGTTTTCGTGAATGCAATGCTTCCCAGCAATGTGAACGTGATCTTGCATGTGCATTGCTGACAACTTGTAATACCAGCGCACATTAGCGTGCGCTGGTATTACACGGTCAAGCCCTAGGAGCCGATTTATCAAATGTTGGGCGTACATGATTCTGCCTGACATCGCTAAATGCTGACAGAAATGCCTAAATGCTTGTGCAATGCCGCCCACTGCACATTAGTGGCCAATTGGCCGCTAGCAGGGGGTGTCAATCATCGTATTTGATCTGGATGATTGCAGTCTGCCACCTCAGAGGTGGCGGATGAGTTAAGGAGCAGCGCGGAATAAGCAGCATCCGCTGCTTAATAAATGTACCCCCTAATATCACTTTCATGAAAGCCATGTTTAGCGCTCCACTTGTAATCTGGCCCAAAATGTGTTAAAGACAATCAAAGGAATGGTAAGCTGCCTGTCCCCATGAGTTAGTTCTGCACAAACATATTTACAATACGTTGAAAAAAACATTTTTAAAAGCAACTAAATATTTTAACAACTTCAAAGCATTTTTTTTTTGGGGGGGTGATGGGGGTATTGCTTAAATGCATGAGAAAATAGTGTTTTAAAAATCCACTGAAATAAAGGGTAGCTTATGCAAGGATATCAAACCGTTGTTTAATTTCAGTATGTTTGAGATATTCAGTTATAGTTCACAGTTCAATACCTTTTTGAGAGAAAAATAACACATATGACAACTGTGAGAACCTGCAAATTTTCCTGTAGTTGTGCCAGTGATTCTTAACATTCTGCTGATTTTTAATCTTGTTATCTCTGTCTTGTGATATGATTATCCCTTTTGACAGCAACACTATACCTTTGTAGCAAATGGTATTTTAGAAAGTTATATAAAAAAAATAATGAACTTTGAGGGGGAGCACAGTCATCTTTCTAAGCCTTTAGAATATGCTTTTTTTTCACCATTGTTTGCTTTCATAAAACGATTTAGTGATAATTTCTCATGAACTATTTTTTTTTAAAGAACAACATAAAATGTTATAAAGTTTGCGTTTTAGAAAGCAAAACTGTTCTGAACCCCAAACTGTAATTTATAGTAGCCACACATTCTTAATCCTTAATCCATTTCTAAAGTGTAAAATTATGGTTTATAATGATATTTGCTTTTAACCCCTTAATGACCAGACCATTTTTCAATTTTCTTACCCTTAATGACAAAGGCTATTTTTACATTTCTGCTGTGTTTGTGTTTAGCTGTAATTTTCCTCTTACACATTTACTGTACCCACACATATTATATACCATTTTTCTCGCCATTAAATGGACTTTCTAAAGATACCATTATTTTCATCATATCTTATAATTTCCTATAAAAAAAATATAAAATATGAGGAAAAAATTGAAAAAAACACACTTTTTCTAACTTTGACCCCCAAAATCTGTTACACATCTACAATCACCAAAAAACACCCATGCTAAATAGTTTCTAAATTTTATCCTGAGTTTAGAAATACCCAATGTTTACATGTTCTTTACTTTTTTTGCAAGTTATAGGGCCATAAATACAAGTAGCACTTTGCTATTTCCAAAGCCCTTTTTTTCAAAATTAGCGCTAGTTACATTGGAACCCTGATATCTGTCAGGAAAACCTGAATATCCCTTGACATGTATATATTTGTTTTTTAGAAGACATCCCAAAGTATTGATCTAGGTCCATTTTGGTATATTTCATGCCACCATTTCACCGCCAAATGTCATCAAATAAAAAAAAAAGTTCACTTTTTCACAAATTTTGTCACAAACTTTAGGTTTCCCACTGAAATTATTTACAAACAGCTTCTGCAATTAAGGCACATACGGTTGTAAATGCTTCTTTGGGATCCCCTTTGTTCAGAAATAGCAGACTTATATGGCTTTGGGGTTGCTTTTTGGTAATTAGAAGGCCGCTAAATGCTGCTGCGCACCACATGTAAATTATGCCCAGCAGTGAAGGGGTTAATTAGGTAGGTTGTAGGGAGCTTGCATGGTTAATTTTAGCTTTAGGGTAGTGTAGTAGACAACCCCAAGTATTGATCTAGGCCCATTTTGATATATTTTATGCCACTATTTCACCGCCAAATGCGAGCAAACAATTAAAAAAAAATTCATTTTTCACAATTTTAGGTTTCTCACTGAAAGCATTTACAAACAGCTTGTGCTATTATGGCACAAATTGTTGTAAAAGCTTCTTTGGGATCCCCTTTGTTCAGAAATAGTAGACTTATATGCCTTTGGCATTGCTTTTTGGTAATTAGAAGGCCGCTAAATGTTGCTGCGCACCACACGTAAATTATGCCCAGCAGTGAAGGGGTTAATTAGGTAGCTAGTAGGGAGCTTGCAGGGTTAATTTTAGCTTTAGGGTAGAGATCAGCCTCCCACCTGACACATCCCACCCCCTGATACCTCCCAAACAGCTCTCTTCCCTCCCCCACCCCAAAATTGTCCCCGCCATCTTAAGTACTGGCAGAAAGTCTGCCAGTACTAAATAAAAGGAGTTTTTCTTTTTTTTAATAAAAAAAAAAAAATGTTTTAGCTGTGATGGACCCCTGCCTTAGCCCCAACCTCCATGATCCCCCCCCCCCCAGCTCTCTAACCCTCTCCCCTACCTAATTGCCGCCTTGGGTACTGGCAGCTGTCTGCCAGTACCCAATTTGCCCCAAAAACAAAAGTATTTTTTTCTCTTTTTGCCATTATTAATGTTTTCTGTAGTGTAGCAGCCCCCCACAATACACCAACCCCCTCCCCCTCTCAGATCCTTATATATTTATTTTTTTAAAATCTTTTTTCCCCCCTCTTCCCTCCTCATTGGTGTCAGTGGCCAGCTAATCGCGCGCGCGCACGCGCACGCGCGCCCCCGCACACACGCGCACACGCGCGCCCCCGCACGCTCCCGGCACCCGGCGTGCACATTGCACTTACAGGAACCGGATGCCGGGTAGCGATGGGCCGCCCACCCACCTCCCTGTTATGCTCCCACCCACCAACGAACGGCACCATCACTACCGGTGCAGAGAGGGCCACAGAGTGGCTCTCTCTGCATCGGACTCTTCTAAAAAGGTATTGCAGGATGCCTCCATATGGAGGCATCACTGCAATACCCTGAGAGCTGCTGGAAGCGATTGCGATCGCTTCCAGCACTCTGTTAGACAACTGACGTACCAGGTACGTCTATTGTCATTAACTAGTTGTTAATGCATGACGTACCTGGTACGTCAGTTGTCATTAAGGGGTTAAAATGACCTTTTTCACATTTTATATCCTTTTTATGGAACACAGTAGTGAAAATTAAACTTTTGGGAATCAAGCAGAGTATACAATGTAACAATAGCATTCCTGTTTAGGGCCAAGTTACAAGTAGTGCGCTATCTAGCGCTTTTGCTAGAGTGCCAGTTGCACTAGAAGTAAACTTTTTGCGCAAGTCGGGTTACTCTGGTAATACGAGTTGAAAGTAAAAAGTTATCGCTCTCATGTTAAACTGGCGAGCACATAAAGCCGAGCTTACAATATTAGAATTCAATGGAGAAAAACACCCAACTCGCACACAAACAAGATCAAATATTCTCTTGTGCGCTAACCCGACAAATATGAATATTTCACATTCCAATATTCTGCACATAGCAGAATATGTTAAATTTATTCATAAATACATATTCCTACATATATATGATCATATTTTGGTACTATATATACAGTAGCTATGTAAGTGCACTTACAGGAACGAACAACCAGCTCAATACCATTGTTAGCCTGTGCTATGGCAATTTACCACCTGGATGTAACTTCTTTTAGCCCAGTAATGCTTTTCACAGAGTAGAACGTTCCTGTGGTATATTAGTCTGATCCCGCCTATTACGGTTAGTCCAGTGCCGAAATACCAGAAAATTCCTCTCTGAACAAGGAACACAGCAACCCCAGACAATCATTTTGGCCTTCATTGGGTCTCGTTAGTGAGGTGTAGCCATATTCCTCTAAGCACACTGAGCTAGGAGTCCACGTCTGGTTGCCCCTTTTTATAGGGAGACTAAATACATACAAAAAGAAGGACACTCACAGGAACGAACAACCAGCTCAATACCATTGTTAGCCTGTTCTATGGCAATTTACCACCTGGTTGCCACTTCTTTCAGCCCAGTAATGCTTTTCACAGATATATATATATATATATATATATATATATATATTTATACATACACACACGTCTAAATATGTGTGTGTACAAAAATATATATACATATATGTTCCTTCAAAAAGCTGTTGGGTTGCATAGAAATGTATGTTGTAGATTACATCACAGGGAGGGGTTACATAGACTTGAGCACAACACTTGGAACTTCAGTCTGTTACAAATTTGCAGCTGCTGGACATAGCAGCTGTTATATAGACGGTTTTGTTCCTCTGAGTGTTAATGACTACATATGTGCCGATAACCTGAGTGACGATTGCCTTTATTCGTTGTTGTATTTTAATAGTTTTTATTGTTAAAGTTTATATGCAAATTCATTTTTTAAAAGATGTTCCTGATTGAATAAGTGCTATCCTTAGGGGCCTATTTATCAAAGCATCAACTATGTTGGATTCGCCGGCATCAATACGCTCGCCAGACATCGCTGCCATGGATCTGAATATAATTTATTAAAAAAAAAAACGTCAAAAACACGCACGTCAAGTACGGTGCAAAGAGCATCGGACTGGTGTTAACTAACAGTCATCAATGTCGCGGTTATTCTGGTTTTTCCCAACTTTATTTATACCATTTCATTCCTGTCCAAGCACATTTCTCTAAAGCTAATCTTTTGTTTTTCATCTGTTAATGTCCAAGCAATAGATTGATTTATACCTCAACAAACAATATCTCATAGAAAGTTATCTTTATATGTATTTGTTATATGATGCTTTCACATAAATCAATGTGTATTTGTATTTCTGGAAGTCATATTTTTTTTTATTATTATTAATGCTAGAATTTGTAAATACAGGTGGCCCTCGTTTTACAACGGTTCAATTTACACCGTTTCAGAATAACAACCTTTTTTTCCAGTCATGTGACTGCTATTGAAAAGCATTGAGATGAAGTGCATTTATTAAAATAGCCAGTAGGGGGAGCTGTCCGCTTGTGTTGCAGCAAAGACAAGCAAGCTGAAATTAATCAGATTAACCAGACTTGAGCTATCGAGCAGATTTCAAAGAAACAAGATCTTCCTGTCTATAAATCAGTCCAGATTGGAATGCATAGAAAGAACTGTTTGCAGAAAAATGCAAGTGAAGTCTGTGTTGTGTGATTATTTTATTAGGTTTATAATGCTGTTTAGCAAATGTTTTTTGTTGATTTAACTTAGTTTAATTATATATTCTGTGTTGTGTGATTATTTTATTAGGTTTATAATGCTGTTTAGCATTTAAAGTCTTCATTTCAAAGCTTTAAAAATAATGTATTAGGTGTTACTTATGACAATTTTGAGAGGGGCTTGGAACCTAACTACCTCACTTCCCAGTGACTTACATTATAAACTGGGTTTCAATTTACAACAGTTTCGATTTACAACCATTCCTTCTGGAACCTAAACCCGGCGTAAACTGAGGGCTACCTGTATATCCTTGCACATACTTTTTTTTTTTTTAATATTTTTATTGAGGGTTAAAAATAAACATACATTAATAATATGTTCCATAAATGACATATCCAAATAAGTACATAAATATGAAAGAAAGTGGAATACAATACTGTAGCCAACAATCTAAATAGAGCTTGTAGAATAGAACAAATAATATCAAATGTTAACCCTCAGTTTTCCACCTCCAAAAACACAAGTGAGGTCACTTTTGGACCTCCACCACATCTATTATGAAAAATAATAGGATGTTTGCATTAACCCCTTAATGACAACTGACGTACCAGGTACGTCATGCAAAAACTAACTGTTAATGACAATAGACGCACCTGGTAAGTCAGTTGTCTAACAGAGTGCTGGAAGCGATCGCAATCGCTTCCAGCAGCTTTCAGGGTATTGCAGTGATGCCTTGATATGGAGGCATCCTGCAATACCTTTTTACAACCCTCCGATGCAGAGAGAGCCACTCTGTGGCCCTCTCTGCACCGTTAGCGATGGTGCAGTTGTCCGGGTGGGAGCGTAGCAAAGAGGCGGCCCATCACTACCCGGCATCCGGTTCCTGTAACTGCAATGTGCACGCCGGGTGCTGGGAGTGTGCAGGGGGGCCTGCGGGGGCTCGCGTGCGCATTTGCACAGGTGCGCGCGCATAAGGGGCAAACCTCCTATTCCGTCTTAAATTAATCTAGACTTACTCAAAATAAATACACAACACATATGTATGTGGGAAAAGACCGGTCACGGTCGCATTTATTAACCTAACCTTTATCACAGCTAAATGCCGCATCAGGCAACTTTCAATTTTTCAACTTGTAACAAGTTCAGCAAAAATTGGTGGCGGCATCTACTCCTTATCCTAACCCCTACTGACAGCCGGCCTGGACCCCCCAATCGGGGGACTGCAGCGCAGCACGGGTTGCTTGTGCCCAAAATGGCAGAGAGAGATAGTTGCAGAACTGTAGAGATCTTCAACCAAAGATTAGTAAGGGGGAGGACCCCCCAGGCCGGCATCCGGCAGGCATCCCTACCCCATCCAAGGGTGTCACTCAAATCTCTCTCTACCCGCTTCGGGGGACCGAGCCGACCGCCAGCTAGGGTATTCAATTCCAGCCCGAGAAGGCACCCACGCCTGGCGAGTCGTAAAAACACGCCAATCCGTGGTGGAAACTAAAATTACAAGACTTGGACTTACCGGGCTGGCTCACATAAACCTACCCGGGCCGAGTCTGACTAAGCCCTCACATTACACTAATATGCCGCATCTCCTCTCTCCGGGCAGGGCGGGTGGGAAAGTTCTTCTTGAAGTCTGTGCACTGGAACTAAGAGGCCGGATCTACTGCAACAAGAACCTTTAAAGGTGAGTAGAAACCCCCGCCCCTTCAATTGCAACATTGTTTTACCTAGAACCACCCAGATTTCAAGTCCCTTGCCCCTTAATTTTGCTACAGGCCCACTAGAGGGCCCTCCACTTCCATAAAGGGCAAACCTCCTATTCCGTCTTAAATTAATCTAGACTTACTGAAAATAAATACACAACACATATGTATGTGGGAAAAGACCAGTCACGGTCGCATTTATTAAAGGGCCATAATACCCAAATGTTTAAACACTTGAAAGTGATGCAGCATAGCTGCAAAAAGCTGACTAGAAAATATCTCCTGAACATCTCTATGTAAAAAAGAAAGATATTTTACCTCAAAAGTTCCTCAGTAGCCACCTCCCATTGTAAAGGATTTCTAAGCAGCATTTTAGTGTGTCTGTCCTGGGACATCTGAAGGGATGAGCATCGTGCACTCTCATCTTATTTCACCAATCAGGTAAAGGAAGTTTACAATGAAATCTCATGAGAGTCAAGTCAAATCTCATGAGATCACAGTAAAAGTTCATGATCTCAGCACTGCTGATGCTGATTGGCTGCTGTTCATTTCTTCATTTTTTTAATTTTTTTTTACCTGCAGCTGGGAGCAGTTGAGTATAACTTTTTACACAGAACTTACTCTGCTGAGCTGAGGAGATTGTGAGGTAAAATATCTTCCTTTTTACATAGAGATGCTCAGGTGATATTTTCCTGTCAGCTCTTTACAGTTATACTGCATCAGTTTCAAGTGATTTAGCATATGAGTATTATGTCCCTTTAACCTAACCTTTATCACGGCTAAATGCCGCATCAGGCAACTTTCAATTTTTCAACTTGTAACAAGTTCAGCAAAAATTGGTGGCGGCATCTACTCCTTATCCTAACCCCTACTGACAGCCGGCCCGGACCCCCAAATCGGGGGACTGCAGCGCAGAACGGGTTGCTTGCACCCAAAATGGCAGAGAGAGATAGTTGCAGAACTGTAGAGATCTTCAACCAAAGATTAGTAAGGGGGAGGACCCCCCAGGCCGGCACCCGGCAGGCATCCCTCCCCCATCCAAGGGTGTCACTCAAATCTCTCTCTACCCGCTTCGGGGGACCGAGCCGACCGCCACAAGAGAACATCTCCCTGCCCTCTTTCCGCCACCACACAAAACACAACCAGCATTAACTCAATAACTTAAATTAACCATGTAACACTGTCCATAGAACAAAACTTTTCTTAAAACTTTTATAAAACTTATAGCAAACTCCTTCTAATGTCTGCCAGAAAAATGTCAATCCCAGCATCCACCAGGTGAACTCCGTCTGGACGGTATAAAGCCTTCTTTTCGGCTGTAATTGAGTCATGCCTGATTACAAAGCCACCCAATGCCGTGACCGCTCTCCCTACTTCCCGGTTGACTTTTTTCTTAACATTATATGCCGCCCTTTGTGTCACAATATGTCTCCAGCGCAGCCGTGCAACCACTTTGGACCACCCTACTTGCACACCTTGGAGCCAAGCATACACCCATCGTAAATCAGACACCATCTTTCTGATCAAATCCAACACTGGGACAGCACCCAAGTCATTGCCTCCCACATGCAAAATTACAATCTGAGGCTTCCCCCACCTCCTGTGAGCATCCTGGAGGAGGGCTGTCAACTCATCCCAAGCCAATCCCCTGCGACCCAACCAACGCACATTGGCCCTTGACCACGGAATTCCCAGCTGCTGCCCTTCTGGTAACCTCAACGCCCTGATGGCCGCCCAATGAATAAATGAGTGGCCCACTATCCAAACGCGTGATGGAGGGGTATTCCTGCCTGAAAGGACATGACATAAATGCTGAGCAACACTCATACAGATCGTCCACCCCTTCAGACCTAAGAAGCCCGAGAGAGCTCCCTTCTCACCCCTCCCACACCCCGGAAGCCCTTCTGACTAGCGTTGCGTGACCCGTCCTCCTGTTTTTTGATCCGACCCCCGTGAAACCTTCACCGGCCGTATATACAACTTATACCTGCCCGACTTCCAGCGCCCCAGCCGCTGAATATCCATGCCTGAAGACCAGCACGCAGAAGCCGACGTCGCAGCCCCAATTCTAAAAGAATGAGACCCTATATTAGCAGGATCCAACCCTGCCGCCCTCGCTGCTCTTGCCAGAACCCTGCGGAACTGGAAGGCAGATAAGGATGACCCATCCTCATGCACGAGTAGCTGCAGGGGGCCCACCGGGCGCACTGCGCAAAACTTTTTGAAGTTCCACACTGGGCAACACTCCTCCTCCGCTGACCTGCCTAAACATAACCATGCTCCTTTTCCTGCTTGGTCCGTTTTAGACCTAGGAATGAGCAACATAAGGCCATTCTCTGCCGGCCGTACATTTTTCCACAGAATACCGCCAGCGCCCCCAGAACACGACGACGCCACTAACTCCCCAATCCTAAGGGCCCCCGCGAATGCCAACGCAAATGCCGCGAAACAGCAAAACTTCGAACTCAGAGGAGCATACCTCCCCCAAGCATCCCATCAACGCCCGCAGACGAGAAGGCATGATGGGTTCCCTGTGGTTAGGAGGGCGAGGGTCAACGCGACCCCATCCCTTCCGTACTTGCCTAACAAGGAATGACCCCTGAAAAATCTGGAATACCAAACGTTCTATTAAAGAACGCCATTGCAGCCAACCTACTTTGAGCAGCCAATCTAGAGGTCCCTTCTTTCCGCAAACTCGCCAGCCACTCTAAGACCTGTTCCTGCGATGCCTTGTGCACCTCAAACCCTTGATTAACAGCAAAACGTTCCCACACCCTCCAGTGACTCACATAGGTTGTCCATGTCTTTGGCGCCACTGAAACCAGCCTCTGCCATCTGCCAAAGAAAAGGAGGGCATGTCAAGCCATTCTGCTCTGCCCGAGGGGCGGCCTGCCTAAATAATTCCCAATTAAACCTAGACAATGCGTCCGCAACCACATTATGGACGCCTGGGACGTGACGAGCCACGAAGCAAATGTTAAGCTGCAAGCAGCGCAACACCAAGTGCCGAAGGTAGGTGACTACCCTCGGGGAAGACGCCGATAGCCTGTTGATGGCGTAGACAATGCTCTTGTTATCTGACCAAAAGACTATAGATTTGTTGGCCAGCGCTGGTCCCCACAGCTCAACTGCTACCACAATAGGAAACAGCTCCAACAGCGTCAGATTCCTGTTAAGGCCAGCTGCTACCCATTCCCTAGGCCAAGGAGCAGCGCTCCACGACCCATTCAGGTAAGCCCCGTAGCCGTGGCTGCCTGCTGCGTCTGTAAACAGATGCAACGCCTGATTTGACTTGGGCTTTTCCTGCCAAATACAGACACCATTAAACTGACTCAGAAATTCTTCCCAAACTTCTAAGTCATCCCTCATGGCTTGCGACACTTTAAAATGACGCGCCCCGTCGCGTGGCCCCCGTAATTGCTCTTCCAACTGTCTGTTAAAAACCCTACCCATGGGAATAGCCCTGCCGGCAAAATTCAGCATTCCAAGTAAGCAATTCTATCCTTTAGGGGGCGCTCCGTTTTAACAACATACATTAACCCACATGGACATTTGATTATGTAAACCACCATCTCAGATGAACAGGTTAACCTATGCTTTAAGCGCATCAACTTCCCAGTTTGTGGGTTTCCGAAAGTTTCCCCTAAAATTATACTATTACTAGTGACATATCCGTCAGACCTATAACAACCAACTTTAGTTTCCCAGGACTTATGCATATAGCTACCTATCGGATCACTTAACTTACTTACTTACTTACTCACTTAACTAACAAATCCTTAAGGTTTCTGCCTCTGTTAAAACCCACAAGTGGGCATTGACCTAACTTTTTATTAAGTGATGGGTCACTCTGTAGTAGGTGCCAATTCTTATAAATTGCCTTTTTCATATTTAAAGACTGGAGATTGTATTTAGATGAAAAAACACGAGGGAGGTATATCATTGGGATTAACCACACAGGATTATTGTGTAGTAATTATCCTAGCTCTATTGAGACAAGCCTGTTGGTAACCTCTAGCTAAAAATGTATTCATCATTTTCTTTCTCTCAATTCTCTAACTACAGGATCTGAAACTATCCTTTTATCCCTATGCAGTTGGCTAATCGGCAAGCTATTGACCAGTCCCCTGGGATGGAAACTAGATGCCAATAATAGAGTATTCCTGTCTGTGTCCTTTGAATATAAGTCTGTGACTAACCTGTCGTTTTGTCTAATAATCATAACATCTAAATCATTTAGATGAGAGTAGCGTGCATTCATAGTAAAACAAATCTTTGAATCAATCCTATTTAGTTTGTTAATAAAGTCAGTCAGACTCTGCATAGTTCCTGTCCAAATTAAGAACAAATCATCAATGTACCTACAGTACATCCCAATGAACTGTGAATACAATGGATCACTCAGGATGTGTCTCTTCTCCTAATCATACATGAACATATTAGCGATTAACATTAACATGCAGAGACACTGTCTCTAACAGATGAAGAGGCTGAACCTTTTTTTGTTTTCAGAATCATTTAGTGATGCTATATAGGAGATAACCGTCCTGTAGATATACATAATGAGCTGATACAGTTAAAGAAAAAGGAGATTGAGTTAGATTTGCATTACATAACACTACAGGATGTAAATGTTTATTAGAAATTGTTGGTTGACCCCACACTAAGCATACAAAAAAGAGGCGTGCAAACTCATTGATGAGGGATTAAATGCAGGATATTTTGATGATGACACAGCATAATTTCTTACACAAAAACACCCAATTAGACCTATCCTTTATTGTATTCCTAAAATACATAAAGATCCTGTTAATCCCCCAGGTCTGCCCATTATGTCGGCTAGGGGTTTGATAATGCAGCCAATAGCTCAATACATAGATCATTATATACAGCTGTGTGTATGGGAATTGGATACTGTTGTTAAGGATACAGTACTGGACATTTTTTGGGATTGTTAAGTGAGGTATCTGTTGATACTTTACAAGATATTATACTAGTAACTTTAGACGTGTCTAGCTTATATACTAATATCCCTATTGAAGAGGGAATTAAGATAGTGGGTGAACTGATTTCCCTAAGTGAGAGATATGAGGGACCTGATGTTATTTATATGCAGAAGTTGCTAAGATTTATCCTTGACAACAATTACTTTAAATTTGAGAATGATTATTATATGAAACTAATTGGGAACCGCAATGGGTTCAAATGTGGCGCCTTCAATCGCTAATATGTTCATGTATGATTATGAGAAGAGACACATCCTGAGTGATCCATTGTATTCACAGTTCATTGGGATGTACTGTAGGTACATTGATGATTTGTTCTTAATTTGGACAGGAACTATGCAGAGTCTGACTGACTTTATTAACAAACTAAATAGGATTGATTCAAAGATTTGTTTTACTATGAATGCACGCTACTCTCATCTAAATTATTCAGATGTTATGATTATTAGACTAAATGACAGGTTAGTCACAGACTTATATTCAAAGGACACAGACAGCAATACTCTATTATTGGTGTCTAGTTTCCATCCCAGGGGACTGGTCAATAGCTTGCCGATTAGCCAACTGCATAGGGTTAAAAAGATAGTTTCATATCCTGTAGTTAGAGAATTGAGAGAAAGAGAAACGTTAATTAGTTGTTAGCGATGTGGGTGGTGGATTAGGGGTTTATAGGTTTATTTTAGTATTTTCGATGCGGAGGGAGTGGGGGTTTAGGGGTTAATAGGTAGTTTATGGGTGTTAGTATACTTTGTAACATATTTTTTATGAGTCTTGTGAAACATTTTTGTTTCGCAAAATCCATAACTACTGGTTGGAATGGATCGTTGCGGTATAGGCTATAAAGATTGCAGTACAGCCATAACGCACAACTTGTAATATTAAGTAGATGACCATTCCGCACTCAAAGGCCATTTTTCAAGCAGTATAGCCATACCGCACAACTTGTAATCTTGCCCATAGTGAGGTAGATTCAGGAGTATGCAAGTGTCTTGAGCACTATAGGTGCTTTCCTGTGCTTGCTTCAGGCTGCTTTAAAGGGACAGTAAAGTCAAAACTAAACTTTCATGATTAAGATAGGGCATGCAATTTTAAACAACTTTCCAATTTACTTTTATCATCAAATTTACTTTGTTCCCTTGATGGTATTTTTGAAAAGCTAAACCTTGCTAGATTCAAACTGATTTCTAAACAGTTGAAAACCACCTCCTAGCTCAGAGCATTTTGAAAGCTTTTCACAGTTAGACTGTGCTAGTTCACGTGTGTCATATAGATAACATTGTGCTCACTCCCGTGAAGTTATTTAGGAGTCTTCACTGATTGACTACACTGCTGCATGTCTGTCAAAGGCACTTAGATAAGGAGGCTGTCTGCAAAGGCTTAGATACAAGGTAATCACAGAGGTAAAAAGTATATTAATATAACTGTGTTGGTTATGCAAAAACGGGGAATGGGTAATAAAGGGATTATCTATCTTTTTAAATAAGAAAAATGTTGGTGTAGACTGTCCCTTTAAGAAGAAGGTTGATAGTTAAACTGTGCTTTATGCATTCATGGTAGTGCTAAATATGATTCAGACTGTACAACCTGCATTAATTATAGAACTCTTTTGATTCACAGGCCCCAATTTATCAAAGTCTGGCGGACCTGATCCGACAGTGCGGATCAGGTCCGCCAGACCTCGCTGAATACGGAGAGCAATGCGCTTTCTGTATACAGCATTGCACCAGCAGCTCACAAGAGCTGCTGGTGCAACGCCGCCCCCTGCAGACTCGCGGCCAATCGCAGGGGGGGTCAATCAACCCGATCGTACTTGAATTCCGGCGATGTCTGTCCGCCTGCTCAGAGCAGGCGAACAGGTTACGGAGCAGCGGTCTTTAGACTGCTGCCTCATAACTTGTGTTTCTGGCGAGTCTGAAGACTCGCCAGAAACACGGACCCACAAGCTCTGTACGGAGCTTGATAAATGGGCCCCACAATGTCAAAAGTGGCAGAAAGTGTGCCAAAATTGGTACAGGAAGTTTTAAAATGTAAAAGCAATATTTAGCACTAGGTTACATGTAATAAAGATCTTGGAATTGCTGTTAATGTTCTGTTCATGTTCTGCCCTTCTTGAGCATGACCTGATTTCTGAACTTTGCTTCCTGCCTGTCCAATTGTTGAGTCATCTGTCCTGTTCTGGCCTGCCTACCTGGTTATTGACCTTTAGAAAGGTTTTCTAAATTACCCCTCTGCTTGCTCCTCTTGCTGTGATGTCTTCTTCCTGCTAACCTTCTCGAGTCCAGACTTTGGATTGTCTTCCAGCAACTCTGCTGGGCTTCTTTTTAACCCTAATACCTGATTCCTGCTAAAGATCACAACCTGCTCCTGACTCTGGCCTGCAGAGCATCTTCTGCACAAAGGGTTCCTGCTACCAAAAAAGTTAACCCTCATCTAACCTTACAGCAAGACACATGCACACTCCTGAGCTACTTCCTATGAAAAAGAATTTCAGTAAAAGGTACGAGAATAAGAGAAAGATGTGCATTTGATAATATAAGTAAAGTGGATTTTTTTATTGTAATCCCATTCCGAATAGTGATGGTTCATTTTGACTTCTATGTTCCTTTAAGTATATTTTGTAATAAATTATTATGTCAGCCTTAAATTAATTTTAAATTATATTTGATAGGCCTTTATAATGTTATTATGAACAGAGTACAATACATTTAATTAAAGGTTAAAACAGCAAAGCTGCAGTTGTCAGAGGTTTATTTATCTATCATAAAGAGCATACTAATTAGTCCATATAGCTCTTCTTTTTTTGCAAACTTGAATCTAATGTATTTTTTTCTCTGGGTTTTGGGAATATGAGTGTAATATAGTTTTGCAGTATACAAACAACTGCTATAATATATTCACTAAGTAAAATAATATCAACCTACAAATCATATGGTTCCCACATATAGGGCTAAATTACAAGTGGAGCACTAAATTATCAAAAAATAAGCAGTATTTTGGGGTTAAAGTTGGCGGGAGTGGGTTGTTAGAAAAAAAAGTCACTGAAAAGTGCCATTACATTGCGGTCTATGGGAAATGTGTGTTCCCAGTAAATATATATGTATGCTTATATACATATATATTTATGTGTTAATATGTGTATATACACATACTAACACATAAATATATATCTATATAATCATATACTTATATATTTAAACATGCTGCCATCACTGTGTTACTTACTCCCGTCACTGTGCTAAAGTTCTGATGCCGTCTCTGATGATATCAGAACGAGGCTACCATAGCATGCGCTGGTATCACAAAGTGGAGCGCAAATATCACTTTTATGAAAACGATATTTAGCACTCCACTAGTAATCTGGCCCATAGTTACTAGTACTAATTTATTAGTTAAGGGGACAGTAAACACCTTTAATATTAAAATGTAAGTTGTGCGCATTAATACAACATTCATCATGAATTAAATCGCTTTTTCATGTAATTTAGCTCTGAATATGGCCTTTTCTAATTCTTAGGGCCTTACAAACTTCTTCAGGTTAACACTACTACATATATTTCCATAAATAGTTTTAACAGATAACATCTGAAAGACAATGCATTTAACTCTAGCAATGTAACTATGGTTGGTCTTGCCTTCTGCACACTTAAAGGGACACTGAACACAATTCTTCTTTTGTGATTCAGATAGAGCATGCAATTTTAAGCAACTTTCTAATTTACTCCTATTATCAATTTTTCTTTGTTCTCTTGCTATCTTTATTTGAAAAAGAAGGCATCTAATATATTTTTTGGTTCAGACCCTGGATAGCACTTGTTTATTGGTCGGTTAAATTCATCCACCAATCAGCAAGAACAACCCAGGTTGTTCACCAAAAATGGGCCAGCATCTAAACTTACATTCTTGCTTTTCAAATAAAAATACCAAGAGAATGAAGAAAATTTGATAATAAGAGTAAATTGGAAAGTTGCTTAAAATTGCATGCTCTATCTGAATCACGAAAAAATTGGGTTCAGTGTCCCTTTAAACCTGAATTGGTTCCTCCATATAAAGTTAGTGGTGGGTCAAGTTTAGCAATTGAAAAACAAATGCAGCACACAAGAGATCAATTGTTTTTTGTTTTAAAAGTGTTGGCAGAATTATTTTTAAGCAAGGCAACATAAAGTTTGTGTACTTACTATGGGCCCTATTTAATATGCACAGTGCGGACCACTAGCCTGACTTGGGAACCTGCCCACCTGGCTTTGCATAGAAGGAAAAAGTGGACCCTGTACGTCTACTGCCTGGATGTAATTATACACTCACTTGAGTTGCAATGCTGCCCCCTTCTTTCGTGCAATAAGAATGTGTTTGGGGTGATTTCTATGTATATAGTTGCATATATTTCATGCTTTAAAAATGTCATCCAACCTTGCTTTACCATAACTCTCTATAATACCAATTGAGGAGGCTACCAAAAAATGCTGCAACAAGCCCACAATGACATACAAAGACGTATTAAACACCCTGATTTGAATCTAATGACAAACTTTAGTACTATTCTTCAGAAGCAGAGATTAAAGTAAAACTGGCCATCGGTTTATTAAAATGGCCAGCCTTTCACAGGAGACGCATATATTCTACATAAGAGCTCAGAGCTGGGATGGAGCCTGTAGAACTATGGGCCCAGCCTCGTTTGTACCTCCTGAGAAATGTACTGACTCATATGGGTGTGTATTCCAATAATTAACACAATTTATTCGGTGGTTGGTTGCTCCTTCGTGCGCCGAATACAGGGCTTGCTACACTGCCCTAACGCAATTCCTCCTTGCACTGCAGTTTCCTTGCAGGCTGGAGACCTGGCCTAAAGGCCGACAGCGTGACCGAAGTCACAAGACAGAAACGGCTTCGTTGTGGAAGCACTGCCGCTCTGGAGTGGCGTCTCTTCTTTTTTCTCCTCATAGAGAACCACGTAGGAGGGGACCCCAATGAGCGGACTTGCCTGCTAAAACTGCCGCTTCACTAACTGAAGGGTACACTTCTCCCTGGAGTTGTGCCAGACCACGTGACAGAGAACTGTGGACACCACTCCAAGGGCTATTACCTAGAAGCAGGCACTAAGTATGATGACTTAAAGGAACGCCACGCTGGGATCCCTGCCTGTGAAGACTGGTTGTGAGTACTAAAGTCACATAATACGTGGTTACTCTTGGTCTTACATACTTACTATCTAAGTGATATTCTCTCTGACTATACTCTACCAAGACTATTATTTAATATCGCAAGGGGGAAAAAAAAAAAAAAAGAGAATATCTGTGAAGCAGATCTTATAAAGATGTGATAATGCGGTGTGGGTAATGGCTTGCAACAGAGAGAGCTAAATCTGGGAGAAATGCTCTTACTGTTTGCCCTTAAAATCAGTAGTGGGCAGGTAGCAGTGTAGCATTCTAGAGACTGCATTTCACATAAAATTTTCTGAAGAAAAGCGGTGCTAGAAATTAAACAGCAGTTCCCAGGACCCTAATATAGGGTAGGAACAAAGGCCCTGTCTTTTCCATCTCTAGTGGGTCCCACTCATACATTGGGATTAGAAGCTCTGTAATAAGACTGGTTGCTGTTGATAATGCTTACACGACCCTAGTTGAAATATTATAAGCGAAAAAAAAAAAAAGATCTGATAATCTGAGAACCCAGCACTTGTTCCCAGGACCCTGATACAGGGTAGGAACGTAACTCTGTCATCGCTATTACCTGTGGATTATCTCTCTGGCATAAGGGCTGCATCAAATCTTGATGATACTTTCCAGTTTAAACTCCACTGCAAACAGAACTTAAAGAGGAAAAAAAGTATAGCACGAGTTCCCAGGCCACTGATATAGTCCAGGATTATAATAGTGATATCAGTACTGTTTCCTATTACTGGCATATACTCTGTCATAATAGTCCCATATCAGCAATAACAAGGAAAAAGTGAAGTAAAGGAAGTATATTACGGGAAGGCTGGATATCAACAGAACTATCTTTCCTTGTACGATCTCATGTTTGGCTATCATTTGGACTACAATTGAAATTGACTTTCTGGTTACTCAGGACAATATATACATTTGTATGAATATGGAATAACTTGTCCTGTAACCTTTAAAAATTTCCATTACTCAGTTTTTGTTGGTTGAAATGGACTGCCCTTAGGAGAATACAAGAGTGCTCTGGAAACAGGGCGAGAAAGAATATCTGATATTTAAAAGAGTCCTCATATCCATTCTATTTAGCCTCTTCTGGTGTATAATAATCTGTGTTAAGAGTTTTAATTCTGAGATAAATTGGGTTCAGGCTATCGGATTAGTAGTAGCAATTTCAGATAATCTTGTTGATACTAGAAATATAAGGCTACTCAAATAGTATGTCTTTGAATTAGAGATCAAGGAAGTTATTCTGTAAAGGAAACCCCCCCCCTTTTTTTTTTTCCTCTTCACATATTACATTCGCACTTTAATTGCTACACTTCAACACATGTCTATTGCTACGACACTGTAATCTGTCAACCTCAAGGAAGAGTAACTGACAGTCGGAGACACTATCACACCTTTTCCTTTTTTTTTTCTTTTTTTTTTTTCTTGTCTTTCTTCCTCTCCCCCCTCACGTATCACACTTTCACTGTAGTTGTTGCACTTCAACACAATCCTTATCTATTGCACTGTAATTTGTCACGCTCCAGGAAGAGCAACTGGCATTTGGAGTTATTCTCACACTTTCACCCCCCCCCTTTTTTTTTTTTTTTGTTGTTGTCTAGCTTGAACAAGAAATCTAATATACATGGAGAGATTTATCACACATAAACAAACATCACCAGCCATGCCCCCTAAACAGAAAGATAAGAAATCTGCTAAGCTATCTGAGAGCTCATTTGCGCAAGAACAGTACAATGGTACTGGCCCAAATTTTGATTTTACTGAATTAGTTGACCAGATCTCCAAGATGATCTCCCCGCAATTGGATGTTGTTAAACAAGAAATTAAACAAGATATAAATAACATTGTCCTGGAGGTAAGGCAATTTACAGCCAGATTGGAGGAAATTGAGACCCAAATTTCGGACTCTGAAGATAGATTACATAGATGCAAGCAGTCTAATAATGAGTCCGGGTCTCAAATAGCCTTGCTACAAGCTAAAGTAGAGGATTTAGAAGATCGCTCGCGCCGTAATAATTTAAGAATTATAGGTCTCCCTGAATCTACAGAGTATCAAGATTTGGCTACTTTTGCTTCAATTAAACTTCCCCATTTATTAAAAATGCCTGATTCCCCAATACCTATGATTATTGAAAGAGCCCATAGAGTGGGGCCAATACGGCAAAATGCTGAGGGGGTCAGTAGACCTAGACCCATATTGATTAAATTGCTAAACTTCCAGGACAAGGTTAATATTCTTAAATACTACAAAACTAACCCATTAATAATAGATCAACAAAAGGTATTAATCTTCCAAGATTTTTCCTCAGAGACTACGAATAGGAGAAAAGAAATGTCCCCCTTTTGCTCTCGACTGATGAAAGCAAATTACAATGTTAGGCTTGTATATCCTGCAAGATTAATCATGATTATAGAGGGCCAAACAAGTACATTAAACAATATTGCAGAGGCCCAGAAGTTTTGTTCAGATAATGGTATTCCTTAAATGTCTGGGATTGGCTCTATTGTCTGAAGTTATTTTATGTTTTGACCATGAGTGTTTTCTATATTGAGAAATTTTTATTGAAAAGAAGTTTTTTTCACAATATATTGTGTAATGATGTATTTTTTATTACCGTCAGGTAAACGAAAGGGGTTTTTTCTTTTTTTTGGGGGGGGGATGGGGTCCCGCCCTTTTTTTTTTTCCCTTTTTTTTCTTTTTTTTTTTTCCCCCCTCCCTTCTTTTTTTCTTTTCCCCTTTTTTTATGAGGCTTCGGCACCCTCTTCCCCACTCTGTTCTCTCTCTCCCGGTCTTGAGGTATGCTTTTTAGTATCTTAGATTTGGATTATGCATAGGGTCGATTAAGATTCTTTCTTGGAACGTAGGTGGAATTACTTCCCCTATTAAACGGAAAGCTGTATTAAAACTATTGGGATCCCACAAGCCCGACATTGTTATGCTTCAAGAAATTCATTTAAAAGGATATGAAATTGATAAACTCAAGTCTGGATGGGTGGGGGAGGTGGTAGCCGCCCCGTCGCAGGCTAGGAAAAAAGGAGTGGCAATACTGATCAATAAAAACTTAAAATATAAAATCAACAAGAACCAAATTGATCCAGAGGCTAGGTATCAAATATTGGATATCGAAGTAGAGAAGATCTCTCTCATTCTTTGCAATATTTATGGCCCTAATCAGACTGATACCAGGTTCTGGGAGGAACTAGCACTTGAATTAGTATTGTATAGAGGTTGTAATGTTGTGATTGGAGGGGACTTAAACTTAATAGCATATCCTAACTTAGACAGATTAAGTAAAACTAAAAGTACTAAGCAAGTCAAGAAAACACGAATATTACAAAAATTTTGTAATAAAGTGGGTGTATATGACATCTGGAGAAGTTTGAATCCAGATGTCAAAGCATTTACATGTTTATCCAAAGGGCACCAAGCTTTGTCGCGCATAGACATGTTCTTAATCTCTGAAAATTTAAGCGGCAAGGAGGTTAAGACCGACATTAAAGATATAGTACTCTCTGATCACGCGATCATAGCTTTAGAATTTAATACTAAATCCCTTTTTCCTAGGCCGAACAATAATTTATTTTTTCCAAATCACTTGCACAACAACCTACATTTTCAAAATTGGCTAGTCAATAAATGGATAGAATTTGAGAGCTACAATCATGCCTATAAAGATAAGACAGAAATATTATGGGAGACCGGAAAGGCTGTCCTACGTGGGGATATTAAGGCTTATATGTGTGCCCTCAAAAAAAAATATTCACAGAAAGAAATTCAACTTTCTAATAGCGTGAGGAACGCATATAATGCATTTGTAGCTGTACCTTCTAAAAGTCTTGGAGAAAGATATACAAATTTAAAAACACAAAGGGACATCTTCCTTAAACAACAGATGATATCTGAAGACATAAGGAAGAAATCGCTTTATGGTGGCTACTCAGGGAAAGCGGCAAAATATCTTGTTAAAATTACTAAAAAGAGATCTTCCAACTATATTGCTGCAATTAGATCTGGGAAAAATAGATTTACCTCTAATCACGATATTCAAAGCACGTTCATGAATTTTTTTAGAAATCTCTACAAAGCTGAACCCCCCAACTTAGAATTAAAAGAGAGGTTTTGGGATAATGTAAAGATCCCCAAAATGCCTCAAGAGATAATTAATCAAATTAATGCACCGATCTCAATACAAGAAATTCTAACTGGTATTAAACCTGCTAAATGCAATAAAGCCCCTGGCCCCGACTCACTACCGGCTGAATTTTATAAGGTATTAGCAGCCCAAATAGCCCCTAATTTGCATAAGTTATTTAATTCTTATTATTCTTCAGATATGCCATGCTCTCCGTACTTCACGGCATCAAACATAGCTTTAGTTCTTAAAAAAGAAAAAGATCCTGAAATCCCCTCTTCATATCGACCAATCTCCCTCTTAAATTTTGATTATAAACTACTCACGTCTATAATTGCAAAAAGATTGGCCCCTCACTTAAACAATATTATACATGACAATCAGGCTGGCTTTATGATAGGAAGAAGCCGACAAAAAATATCCGCAAGGTTATGCTTGTCCTGGACTATCTGCGGAATAATAAGAAAGTGTTAAAAAAGGATGCCGCCATCCTAACAGTCGATGCCGAAAAGGCTTTCGACTTCATTTGCTGGGACCATCTCTTTTCGGCTTTGGAAAAGTTTGGTTTCTCGGGGTACTTTACAAAATTAATTAAGACCATCTATAGCAATCCATCTTCAGCAATTTTTATCAATGGTTCAACTACGGACCGCTTTATTTTACAGAGAGGCACCAGGCAGGGATGCCCTCTATCGCCTATCCTCTTTAACATATCGTTGGAACCACTGGCGATCCTTCTTAGACAGCAGTTAGAAGGTATACAGATTGGCAAACAAAAATTTGTTTTAGCTTTGTACGCTGACGATTTACTTCTTTTTCTATCTGGTCTAAAAGATAGCTTACCTAAATTGCTAGAGTAAGTACAGATATTTGCGTCGTTTTCTGGTTACAAGATTAATATTCAAAAATCCGAATTATTATGGATACATAGACCCTCGCATTTTGTATTAGATCACCCATTCAGAGAGGTTACTCAGATAAAGTATTTAGGAATAATGATGTCAAAATTCCCACAAGAATGGTACGAATTGAACTATGTTAAATTTTTCAACTATTGTAAGCAGAAATTGAAAGATTGGTCTACTTTACCTATCTCTCTCTCAGCACGCATTATGCTTATTAAAATCATACTTCTACCAAAGTTAATATACCTTCTCCAAAACATACCTTTTCTTTTACATAAGGTAGATATAAGACTATTTAACCGAATATCAAGTGAATTTCTCTGGAAAGGAAAGAGACCCCGCATGGCGTTAAATACATTAGTATTCTCTAAAGAATCGGCGGGCCTCGCTTTTCCGAACATTACTTATTATAATATTGCCACAATAGTAAAATTGGCAGCTGACTGGATCTCAGAGAAAGAACTTTTTACTGTCTTTGCTGGGGAAACAAATCTTGTCTACCCATTTAATTTAAAAGCATTACTACATTGCCCAATTGCTCAACTTCCAACAGCAATTGCTAAAATGCCAACTATTAAAAATGTGATTCTGGCATGGCAGAAATTTTGCGTAGAAATAGGAACATCGCCATTTGTCTCGGAGTATCTCCCAATCCAGGGATGCCCAGGATTTGTCCCAGGCTTTACTTATAAGGTTTTTGAGAGATGGAAATTGAAAGGATTGACCTCCATAAAACAATTAGTTACCTCCAATACAATAATTAGATCATTCCTGGATATCAGAGTAGTATTTGACCTTCCTCAATCCGATCACTATGCGTATTTGCAAATAAAGCATTATGTCACAGATCTTAAACTTAAATTTGGCTCTAATTGGATGTATGCTCCGTTAAGGAGCCTAATAAATCAATATAAGAGTGGATCTTCGTCAATCTCTCCATTTTATCATTTGATGATTAGTTCCAAGCAGGACGCCCAATTGGAGAAAATAGTAGCTGTATGGAGCAATAGTTTTCCAGATCTAAGGCCTCAACAGATTCAAGTGAGTCTGAAGCTGCTGAATAAAACAGGAAATGCCCTAGCATGGCGAGAGCAACATTTAAAAATGATTTATGTGACATACATTACTCCTGACAAACTATCAACATGGTATAGAAAAATTATCGGATGTTGGAAATGTCAGGCGCAACAAGCAAATCTCTTGCATTGCATCTGGTTATGCCCCAAAGTTCAACAGTTCTGGCTCAAAATTAAGTTTTGGTTAGACAAAATTCTAAACACAGAAATAAGATTAGAGGCCCAAATGGTCATTTTTTTAATTAAATTCTCGCAACAACAAAAATACTATAAGTTACTCAATACCTTAATACTACTAGCTAGGAATTTGATCTTAAAATATTGGAAACTCCCCCACCTACCCAAATTTATAAAATTTAAAAAAGAAGTATTGAAACAATGTTTGGTGGAACAATATGCAATATCCAAGTTTAATGAGGCTCAGATAAAAAGATTTTTAGACAAATGGGATATAGTAATCTTGTCACTTCCTCCCCCGGCACAGCAGCAACTAATTAAGCCCCTGAGCCAATCGGCCTATGTTCTCGAGTTGATTAATGCGGGCAGATATCCAGTATTATGGGCCCAGTAGAGGGAGAGCGGAGAGTGATGGGGGGCCTAGTAGGTCTTCTATTTGCTCCCCTTTTTTTTTTTCCCCTCCCAGCCTCCCCTCATATCGATCAAATATTAAAACTGTTTATTTAACCTAATCATGGATCGGTATTTATGTAGTTACTATTATATAGAGATCAGTATTATATACCTTACAGGAAAAATTTTGTGATTTATAGTCTACATTTTTTTCAGCCATATATTACTAGTGCAGAGAGTATATCTGCACCGCTGTATCGGCTACATTTAAGTTTTGTTCTTCCTGTTTAAAAAGATAGAAAAAGAAAAAGAGAGAAAGAGAAGAAAGGAGAAAGGAAAGAAAAAGTAAAATTTTGCTTGTTGTAAGTGCAAATGCATCAAGAATTGATAGGATTGGTTTCATTGCTGCACAGAACACTGTTTTTATTTTTGTCATATAGATTCCAATAAGATGATTGTATGCATGTCAACAATAAATAAATGTTGAAAAAAAAAAAAACACAATTTATTCAAATTGTCCTTTAATTTAATTTTAGTGTAGATCCTTAAAGAAGAGTGATAGCGCCAAGATGAATAATTCAATCAAGCCGAGCGCTTATTTGTATTGATTTGAATAAAATCATAAACATCAAAACAGGATTTTTTTGACAATATTAATACATTGCTTTTTTTCAGTGTTAATGTTTTCAAGTGCCCGAATCCTCATTTAAGTTCAAAAGTTAAGAATTAGAAACCATGGATTTCTGATTTCTACCTTGAATAGTCTTAATAGACTTGGATGCATTTAGGATGTGGACTCTTTCTCTTGCCAATTCTCTAAAGCTTAAAAACTCACCATGATGCTAATGCATTCAGCCCTCTGTTATAAAAAGATGACATTTCCATATATATTGAAGTTTTAAAATAACGTATCCGTGCCAATATATGTTTCCTCCATTTAGTAGACAAAAAGCTGGTACTCTCTGGAGCAGAATATCTAAAAAATAACACAAAAATATCAGCAATATTCTAATTTTGTTCCTCATACGGATTTAATTACTTTCACATCCATATAAAGAAAACTTATTTATCTATAATCTCATGTATTATTATATAGCTTCTGTATCTTAGGTTTTAAGAGAAAAACAATCTTAGATATAATACAGTAGATAGACAGACAGATATACAGATTTAGCTGTTTTGAGTTCTTTATATGATTAAAATTATCAGCAGCATCATCATCATAATAATCATCATTTTTGAAAAATATATATTTGTTTATGAATGTGTACTCAATGTATGGTTTAACAGTGATAATCAATATGCTATGAAAATGAAGATTAATTATGGGCTCCATTTATCAAGCTGCGTGATGCAGCCTTGGAGCACTTCACAGCAGGCTTGAATGTGCGAGCCTGCAGCCAATAGTTAAGAAGCAGTGCCCATCAGAGTGCTACTTGCTATCCTATAAGGCAGCTCTGATCCTGCGGTTTGCAATCACCCCAGACAAGTCTGACCGGGATGATTGACAGCCACTACAAGAGCAGGGATCAGTGTTGCACAAGTAACTGCTTGTGTAATGTTAAATGCGGGCAGTGTATTGCTGGCCGCAATGCTGGTAGGACAGGTTGCTAAATGTGGTCCAATGTATCAATCAATTGTCCAGCATATTAAGTGATTGTCATAGTCTGGGACAAAAGTGAAACCAGGGACTACCCAGATTCTAATCTTGACAAACAATTCTGCACTTTAAGGCCGTTGTTTCTCACACAGAACAGTCACAGCTCTGCCTACACTTCTCCCTTACACATCCTAGAACTCCCAGTCCCCAAAGGTGTCCAGAAAACGTTGTGAGGTACGCAACCACTTTGTAAAGTTTAGAGTATGATGACATTTTAACCATATTTAGCTAAGCATATCACTGGAAAGCAAATTGTCTTCTGTATAACTATATATAACATAAATTAATAATTTAAACCACAGTTTAGTGACCTGGCAAGTTAAATGCCTATTTTGTTAGTTTGAAAGATTGAATTTTAAATTTGGCATTTCAGTAATCAACAGTTACTACAAAGTCTAATTTGTTGGGTACTTCCTGTTATTTTTTTTAAGAGACCATAGGGCATATGTATCAAGCTCTGAATGGAGCTTGATGCCCCATGTTTCTGGCGAGCCTGCAGACTCGACAGAAACAGCAGTTATGAAGTAGCGGTCACAAAGACCGCTGCTCCATAACCTCTCCGTCTGCTCTGAGCAGACAGACAGACATCGCCACAATACAACCCAATCCAGTATGATCGAGTGGATTGACACCCCCTTGCTGGCCGCAAGTCTGCAGGGGGTGGCGTTGCACCAGCAGTATTTGTGAGCTGCTGGTGCAATGCTGAATACGGCGAGTGTATTGCTCGCCGTATTCAGCGAGGTCTGGCAGACCTGATCCGCAGTGTCGGATCAGGTCCGCCAGACCTTGATACATATGCCCCAATGTAATTAATTTTCTTTGTTTAATCTTAAATAAAGCTTATTTTTATTGAATAACATTGTTTTACTGTATTTAAAACCAAAAATACTGGATAGCTTGTTCAGGATGCTAAAATAGGACCACTGTATGAAATATTTGCTTTTTGTTTTCCATAGCAGCTCCACTATAGCAACCTGCATAGGTTAAAGTTCTTAGGTGACAGTTTTGGTTTCAGCTATATGTAATAGAGAGTAGAAATTCTACACAGTTTTTGACAATGCATTGCACATTTTGTGAAAAAGGGAAAAGTTCTACCCAAAACATATCTGCATCAAATCCATGATGTTAAGAGTGTTAGTGCTTTGCATTGTATGTGGGGGTGTGCGATTACACTGTAATTACTTCTACATAGTGCTTATGATATACAATTGAATTGTGTAATGTTGACATTTGTCATTTTTTATTGCAGAAAAGCTGCTATTTAAGCAATTTAAGGTATCTACTTTTCCATTCCTAGGTCTAGATGTATGCACATAGTACCTGGCATTAGGTAAGTTCAGTTTCGGTTGAAAAGCTTAAAATGTTGTTTCTATAAAATTTACCATTTAAATTTATTGGGATTTAAAGAGGCTAGTACCTAAATTATGAAATGACATAACTCTGCACTCAGTATAAAGCCGTGGTCTAAACCGCTGAGAGTAAAACTTGTATAGTCCATATAAAAACATAGGATCCTTATAAAATATACATCAAAACAAAAAAATATATTCAACAGATCAAAAGAGGCTTAACCAGATGCGTTTCAGGCTCTGCCCAGCCCTTGTTCAACAGCTGAATTTTTCAAAACCTATAAATTTATAAATTTGAGATCTTCACTGATATAAGGTTCAAATCCAAACAAATTTAGAAATTCTGAAGTTAGAATTTAAATCAATGAGAGAAAAAAATTGAAATGTATCTTATACTACCTAAATTACTCGCCTATTCTGTTGGATGAACAAAATATCTTATTGTTGTTAAAAGGTTATAAAAAACAATTCTTACAATTTTAAAGAACTTTCCAGTTTTCTTCTGTTAATCTAATTTGGTATACTTTGTTCAAAGGCATACCTAGGTAGGCTCATGAGCAGTAATGCATTACTGGGAGCTAGCTGCTGATTGGTGGCTGCACACATATGATTCTTGTCATTCACTCGCCAGATGTGCTCAGCTAGCTCCCAGTAGTGAATCGTTAATTCTTCAACAAAGAATACCAAGAGAATGAAGTAAATTAGAAAATTGTATATAATAGTATGCACTCTCTGAGCCATGAAAGAAAAAAATCCCTCTAGTACAAGTTTCAGGGCAAGATCATTTATTCCGTTTAATTAAAATAACATAAAGGCCCAGATTACAAGTGAAGCACTTTTTTATCATTCATAAGCACTAAGGCCTAGATTTGGAGTTTTGTCGGTAATGACCCGCATAGCTAACGCCGGCTTTTTTCTGTCCGCACCATAAAAATAACACTGGTATTGAGAGTCCACATAAAGGCTGCGTTAGGCTCCAAAAAAGGAGCGTAGAGCATATTTAACGCAGCTTCAACTCTCGATACCAGAGTTGTTTACGCAAGCGGCCAGCCTCAAAAACGTGCTCGTGCACGATTCCCCCATAGGAAACAATGGAGCTGTTTGAGCTGAAAAAAAACCTAACACCTGCAAAAAAGCTGCGTTCAGCTACTAACGCAGCCCCATTGTTTGCTATGCGGAAACACTTCCTACGTCTGCACCTAACACTCTAACATGTACCCTGAGTCTAAACACCCCTAACCTTACACTTATTAACCCCTAATCTGCCGCCCCCGCTATCGCTGACCCCTGCATATTATTATTAACCCCTAATCTGCCGCTCCGTAAACCGCCGCTACTTACATTATCCCTATGTACCCCTAATCTGCTGCCCTAACATCGCCGACCCCTATATTATATTTATTAACTCCTAATCTGCCCTCCACAACGTCGCCTCCACCTGCCTACACTTATTAACCCCTAATCTGCCGACCGGACCGCACCGCTATTATTATAAAGTTATTAACACCTAATCCGCCTCACTAACCCTATAATAAATAGTATTAACCCCTAATCTGCCCTCCCTAACATCGCCGACACCTAAATTCAAACATTAACCCCTAATCTGCCGACTGGAGCTCACCGCTATTCTAATAAATATATTAACCCCTAAAGCTAAGTCTAACACTAACACCCCCCTAAGTTAAATATAATTTAAATCTAACGAAATTAATTAACTCTTATTAAATAAATTATTCCTATTTAAAGCTAAATACTTACCTGTAAAATAAATCCTAATATAGCTACAATATAAATTATAATTATATTATAGCTATTTTAGGATTTATATTTATTTTACAGGTAACTTTGTATTTATTTTAACCAGGTACAATAGCTATTAAATAGTTAAGAACTATTTAATAGCTAAAATATTTAAAATAATTACAAAATTAGCTGTAAAATAAATCCTAACCTAAGTTACAATTAAACCTAACACTACACTATCAATAAATTAATTACATAAACTACCTACAATTACCTACAATTAACCTAACACTACACTATCAATAAATTAATTAAATACAATTCCTACAAATAAATACAATTAAATAAACTTGCTAAAGTACAAAAAATAAAAAAGAACTAAGTTACAAAAAATAAAAAAATATTTACAAACATAAGAAAAATATTACAACAATTTTAAACTAATTACACCTACTCTAAGCCCCCTAATAAAATAACAAAGTCCCCCAAAATAAAAAAATGCCCTACCCTATTCTAAATTACTAAAGTTCAAAGCTCTTTTACCTTACCAGCCCTGAACAGGGCCCTTTGCGGGGCATGCCCCAAGAAGTTCAGCTCTTTTGCCTGTAAAAAAAACATACAATACCCAAGCCCCCCAACATTACAACCCACCACCCACATACCCCTAATCTAACCCAAACCCCCCTTAAAAAAACCTAACACTAAGCCCCTGAAGATCTTCCTACCTTGTCTTCACCTCACCGGGTTCACCGATCTGTCCAGAAGAGCTCCTCCGATGTCCTGATCCAAGCCCAAGCGGGGGGGCTGAAGAGGTCCATGATCCGGCTGAAGTCTTCATCCAAGCGGGGCAGAAGAGGTCTTCCATCCAATTGAAGTCTTCATCCAAGCGGCATCCATCCAGAGCGGAGCGGCAGCATCCTGAAGACCTCCGACGCGGAACATCCATCCTGGCCGACGACTGAACGACGAATGACGGTTCCTTTAAATGACGTCATCCAAGATGGCTACCCCTCGAATTCCGATTGGCTGATAGGATTCTATCAGCCAATCGGAATTAAGGTAGGAATATTCTGATTGGCTGATGGAATCAGCCAATCAGAATCAAGTTCAATCCAATTGGCTGATCCAATCAGCCAATCAGATTGAGCTCGCATTCTATTGGCTGTTCCGATCAGCCAATAGAATGCGAGCTCAATCTGATTGGCTGATCGGATCAGCCAATCGGATTGAACTTGATTCTGATTGGCTGACTCCATCAGCTAATCAGAATATTCCTACCTTAATTCCGATTGGCTGATAGAATCCTATCAGCCAATCGGAATTCAAGGGACGCCATCTTGGATGACGTCATTTAAAGGAACCGTCATTCGTCGTTCAGTCGTCGGCCAGGATGGATGTTCCGCGTCGGAGGTCTTCAGGATGCTGCCGCTCTGCTCCGGATGGATGCCGCTTGGATGAAGACTTTAATCGGATGGAAGACCTCTTCTGCCCCGCTTGGATGAAGACTTCAGCCGGATCATGGACCTCTTCAGCCCCCCGCTTGGGCTTGGATCAGGACATCGGAGGAGCTCTTCTGGACAGATCGGTGAACCCGGTGAGGTGAAGACAAGGAAGGAAGATCTTCAGGGGCTTAGTGTTAGGTTTATTTAAGGGGGGTTTGGGTTAGATTAGGGGTATGTGGGTGGTGGGTTGTAATGTTGGGGGGCATGGGTATTGTATGTTTTTTTTTACAGGCAAAAGAGCTGAACTTCTTGGGGCATGCCCCGCAAAGGGCCCTGTTCAGGGCTGGTAAGGTAAAAGAGCTTGTAACTTTTTTAATTTAGAATAGGGTAGGCAATTTTTTATTTTGGGGGGCTTTGTTATTTTATTAGGGGGCTTAGAGTAGGTGTAATTAGTTTAAAATTGTTGTAATATTTTTCTTATGTTTGTAAATATTTTTTTATTTTTTGTAACTTAGTTCTTTTTTATTTTTTGTACTTTAGTTAGTTTATTTAATTGTATTTATTTGTAGGTATTGTATTTAATTAATTTATTGATAGTGTAGTGTTAGGTTAATTGTAGGTAATTGTAGGTAGTTTATTTAATTAATTTATTGATAGTGTAGTGTTAGGTTTAATTGTAACTTAGGTTAGGATTTATTTTACAGGTAATTTTGTAATTATTTTAACTATTTTAGCTATTAAATAGTTCTTAACTATTTAATAGCTATTGTACCTGGTTAAAATAAATACAAAGTTACCTGTAAAATAAATATAAATCCTAAAATAGCTATAATATAATTATAATTTATATTGTAGCTATATTAGGATTTATTTTACAGGTAAGTATTTAGCTTTAAATAGGAATAATTTATTTAATAAGAGTTAATTAATTTCGTTAGATTTCAATTATATTTAACTTAGGGGGGTGTTAGTGTTAGGGTTAGACTTAGCTTTAGGGGTTAATACATTTATTAGAATAGCGGTGAGCTCCAGTCGGCAGATTAGGGGTTAATGTTTGAAGTTAGGTGTCGGCAATGTTAGGGAGGGCAGATTAGGGGTTAATACTATTTATTATAGGGTTAGTGAGGCGGATTAGGGGTTAATAACTTTATAATAATAGCGGAGCGGTCCGGTCGGCAGATTAGGGGTTAATAGGTGTAGGCAGGTGGAGGCGACGTTGTGGGGGGCAGATTAGGGGTTAATAAATATAATACAGGGGTCGGTGGTGTTAGGGGCAGCAGATTAGAGGTACATAAGTATAACGTAGGTGGCGGTGCTTTGCGTTCGGCAGATTAGGGGTTAATAGGTGTAGGTAGCTGGCGGCGACGTTGTGGGGGGCAGGTTAGGGGTTAATAAATATAATACAGGGGTCGGCGGTGTTAGGGGCAGCAGATTAGGGGTACATAAGGATAACGTAGGTGGCGGTCGGCAGATTAGGGGTTAAAAACATTTAATCGAGTGGCGGCGATGTGGGGGGACCTCGGTTTAGGGGTACATAGGTAGTTTATGGGTGTTAGTGTACTTTAGAGTACAGTAGTTAAGAGCTTTATAAACCGGCGTTAGCCCAGAAAGCTCTTAACTACTGACTTTTTTCCTGCGGCTGGAGTTTTGTCGTTAGATGTCTAACGCTCACTTCAGACACGACTCTAAATACCGGAGTTAGAAAAATCCCATTGAAAAGATAGGATACGCAATTTACGTAAGGGGATCTGCGGTATGGAAATGTCGTGGCTTTTTTTTTTTTTCGAGCCTTTTTTGAGTGACTCCAAATACCGGAGGTAGCCTAAAACCAGCATTAGGAACCTCTAACGCTGGTTTTCACTGCTAACGGCAAACTCCAAATCTAGGCCTAATTGTGCTCAAGATAAAAAAAATAGCGCTCTCATGTTAGTGCTGGTATAACAAGATAAAAGTAAAAAGCTGGGGCGGAGCCGGCAGCTGACATGAGTGCAGCTTAAAGGGACAGTATACACTCATTTTCATATAACTGCATGTAATAGACACTACTATAAAGAATAATATGCACAGATACTGATATAAAAATCCAGTATAAAACTGTTTAAAAACTTACTTAGAAGCTGTCACTTTGGCTCTGTTGAAAAGGTAGCTGGAAAGCCCACTGCAAGTGGCAAATAAGACACTCCCGCCCTCCCCCTTCTTTTGCATATGAAAATACCCTTTACACAAACAGGAGCAAGCTGGAGTAGGTAGTCGAGCGTATTCACATAAAACTTTGGGGCTTGGTTAGGAGTCTGAAAATCAGAGCAATGTTATTTAAAAATAAGCAAAACTATACATTAATTAAAAAAAAAAACTTTATGGGCTATATAAATAGATTATCTACAAAACATTTATGCAAAGAAAAAATGAGTGTATAATGTCCCTTTAACTCCGGAGCTCTGCCGCAAACAGCCCTCAATCACACAAATATCCTGGCCATCCACCTCAAAATAGCCTTCATAGGCACTGGCATTTAAGCATCTAAGCCCTAGAGAGGGCAGCGGGGCAAACTTGTGACGTCCCAGAGCGCCCAGGCCTCAGCATCCACACGGCCGCCACAGGCCACATCTAGCACCAGACTCACCACCCATCTTTCCTGGGGCCTTACCGCCTGTCACGGAGCTCCCACAGAGGCATCAACACAGCGGATCCCCTCCCTACAGCCTAATCTACCTTCCGGATTGATCCCCCACCAGGCCGCACAGAGAACCGGATAGCGGCCGCAACTTTAGGCCGGGGATTGGGCCTACCACGGCACTCGAAACAGATCCGGGTAAGCCAGCAACTACATAGCCTCTGCCCACAACACAGCAGTATTGCCGAGCAGGCCCCTGTATCCCCTCCATCAGCCTTCATTGACTCTCATACCTAGGGGCAGCCTTATCTGGGGTTTGGGCCTATCATTAAAGACAAGGCAGAAAACAGCAAGCCTTACTGCCCACTCTTAACTATTGTCTAAGCCTACCAAGGACTACACCTTATAAACTTAAACTACCCTCATAGAAGGCCCCCATATATGGGTTATTAACCCCTGACAGAGCAAAATAAGCACAAATCAAAAGGGGGAAAATAAGGCAGGAATAAAAAGACGCAAAAAGGAAAAACCAAAAGAATAAGGGAGAATACAACAAAATAAAGACACTACCCTCTTTCAAACCTCCAGGAACCAGCTCCTCATATACACGCTGCCTTGTTCCACCTGCAGCCTTAACCAAACATCTGCCAATCATCCTCCATAAGGTGACACCATACAGCACAAGGTCACCCCACTTTCTTCTTTTCCCTCCTTGTTTATCACCCAGCCACCTACCTGACCCACATACTATCCAAAATGACGACAAAGCGCAATGCAAAACAAGACAAATTGATCAAGCCTGCAACAGGCAAACCCCTCACTATGTCTTCTTTCCTACAATGCCCTGACCCAATCTCTCCTACTAGCCGTAGGCCCAGGGAAAAATCCCCCCCTGCACACTCACAAGAACTGCAGGCAAGCAACACCCAGCCAGAGAACTGTCAACTCTCACCCACCTTCCTTAAAAATTTACCATCAAAGCAAGATATTGCGGACATAGTGCGATCCTGCATAAGAGAGGAATTTGCAGAAATGAAGCAAGACATTCACACATTAGGTTTTCAGGTCGAAACCCTGGAGAGTAATCAGGACACCATCAAAGAAGATGTACATCAACTAAATGAGCAACTCGCTTCCCAACATGAAACTATCCTCTCGCTTCAAGAAAAATTAGATGATTTAGAGAACCACAGCAGGCGCAAAAACATGCGCATCAGGGGGGTGCCTGAATCAATTCTACCTAAAGACTTTCCAGTTTACCTCCAAGACCTATTTCGCCATTTAAAAAACTCATCCTTTCCAGATGATATCCAATGGGTCAGGGCACACAGGACATTGCGACCAAAGCTGCCCGACTCAGCCCCACCTAGAGACATTGTGATACGCTTTAAAGTATTTCAAGAAAAAGAAATGCTCTTGAACCAGTCTCGCAAAAACCAACCTATACGTTTCAGGGGCAACGTACTACAATTCTTTCAAGATTTGTCAACCCGGACCCTGCAGCGCAGGAAAGAATTCTCACCCCTTACAACCCTACTCAGAAACAAAAAGATTCCATACAGATGGGGCTTCCCTACAAACGTCTGGACCATCAGCAACAACACCCGCATAGTCTGCAAATCTCCAGAGGACATTCAAGCATTCTGCTCATCACTTGGACTGGATCCCCCTACAGAAGCAGCCCCTCAGGGACAGAAGACACCCCAAAACCCCAAGAGACTGAGCAATCCTGCAGAGTCCTGGCACACTGCCATTCACAAAAAAACCAAGCCACCGAGCACGGCAACTAGAAGCCAAATCCCCTCTAGCCCTACCTCCTCCTGCAGCCAGTCGCCTTAAGGACGAACTACTTGTATTCCAACCCTCAGAGACGTTGCACATCACTTTGAACTTTGGGTAATGTTTTCTTTTCATAATTTGGGTGAATAGAATTGAATGCTATACCCTCTGTTCCCTCCCACTTACCTTCTTACCCCCTCCCAGCACCCTTCCCCCACTGCCCCCCACCCTCCTCCCCCCCTTCTCTCCCTCCCTTCCCATTACCTACCCCTAGCCAGGATGTCTGTCAAATTAACTCCAAGCAAAAAAGAACTATTAGGGCTCTTTGCGGTACTACCCCCGCACTGCTCTCAGTTATGCCCTACAATAGGATGAGAGACTTTTTCACCATTTGTTTGTTGTTTTTCATAGTTCAGTTCATGTTTGTTATAATCATCAACGTTATAATGTTAACCACGATTTATTGTTCATATTGTTGTACACTCCATACACCTTTTTTTTCTCCTGCAGGTATTCTATCTTCAAAGCAGACCCTACTCTACCATAATAGGTCCACATTTACTATACTGCTTCATCTTGTTAAAACATCAACCATCACTAAATCATGACGTCCAAAGACACCATTGACCAGACAAGAACACTAACCCTCCTTACACAAAATGCGAAGGGACTGAATTCTCCACACAAAAGATCAAAAGCTTTACTTGATCTCTCCAAAAGACAGGCCGATATCTTGTTTCTACAAGAGACCCACTTCAGACGCAATAGGGAACCCAAGTACTTTGGTAAGATCTACACCACACATTACCACAGTTCTAATACTTCTAAGAGCGGTGGGGTCAGCATTTTAATTCACAAATCGCTCCCCTTCACCCTGTTACACGCAGCGAAAGACTCAGACGGCAGGTTCCTCGCCCTAGTGGGGCTGCTTTTTGGCAGACCAATCACATTAATAAATATTTACGCCCCAAACACCAATCAAACCCCCTTTTTCAAATATACACTTAATAGAATAGTTGACATCGCAAAGGGCCCCACTTTTTTCGCTGGCGGGTACCATTGCAACCCATGAAAGATAGCTCTAATCCCAGTGTTGCTATCTCCAAAAAAATCACGAACACGCTTTGGGTAAGACTACGAAACCTTAACCTACATGACACCTGGCGCTTCATCCACCCAGACACTAGGGACTATACTTTCTTTTCACATCCCAACAAGACGTATAGTCGCTTAGATTATATCTTTTCTAACCAAGCATCCTTAACCTTGGTCAAAAGATGCGAAATCTCCCCCACATCATGGTCCGACCACTCCGCAGTAAAACTTAAAATCTCCTGGCCAGATACACCCGTGACACCATACATATGGAAACTAGATAATAACTTACTAAATGACCCAACCACCATAACAAAGATTAGATCCACCATACAGGAATACTTCCACTTAAATACACTCTCGGTAGCTAATAAATACATGATCTGGGAAGCGCATAAGTGCGTGATCAGAGGGGAGTTAATTAAACTAAAAACTCAATACCAGAGATCGCAGAGACAATTATATAAAGACCTCTCAGACACGTTTGCCCACCTAGATTTAGCCCATAAATTGTCCCCAACTGATCCGCTAATAACAGCTAGCCTACAAGATGCCAGACAAGCTCTAGATAACTTTCTTCAAATTGAGTACCAGGCACTTAGGACGAAAACCAACAGCATGTTCTTCCATGAGAGCAATAGATCAGGCAAGCTCCTAGCCAGGGCCTTAAAAAAAAAAAGAGTCTAAAAGCATACATAAACGAAATTAAGCGCCCCCACCCCCCCGCTACTCTCACTACCACTGCAGACATCTTTCCACGACTATTATTCAAAACTCTATAACATCAACAAAAATTCCACACCAGGCGGACCCTCCCCGGAACTACTTTCTTATCTGGTGCAAGCACAGCTACCAAAAATAACACCTGAGCAAACTCGACATCTTAACAGCCCCATTTCCCAGTCCGAAATGCTTGTGGCTATTAAATCACTTGACAACGGGAAGAGCCCCGGCCCAGACGGCTTCACAGGGAAATATTATCACACTTTCTCCTCCCTACTCCTACCCCATCTCACTCAGCTTTTTAACGAGGTATCAGAAATTAACCCTTTCCCCCAATCAATGCTAGAAGCACAAGTTGCAGTACTACCGAAACCAGGCAAACCCCCCACCACACCTGCTAATTTCCACCCAATATCCCTTTTAAACACAGATATCAAGTTATACGCCAAGGTACTTGCCACCCGTATTAATAATATACTGCCGCCAATCGTACACATTAACCAAGCTGGATTCACCCCCCTTAGAGAAACCAAAGACAACACCACCAAAATCCTTCTTCTAATGGAATACGCTGCCACCAATAGCATACCCTCCGCATTCATTTCTATGGATGCGGAGAAAGCCTTTGATAGGCTGGATTGGCTTTTTTTTATGCACGACACTAAAACAATTTGGCTTCGAACAATTGTTCATAGGAAAAATATTCTCCCTCTACAACCACCCCCAGGCAAAAATCAAACTAAATGATACACTCTCCCAACCATTCGACATTACAAACGGTACACGGCAGGGATGCCCTCTTTCCCCTATTTTGTTTGTCCTCGCCATGGAAGTCCTTGCCTCCTACATCAGGCACAATGAGGCTATACATGGAATCAAAATAGCCCAACAAGAATACAAAGTCACTCTGTACACTGACGATCTCTTTCTTACCATCACACAACCCGAATTGTCACTTCCATCCCTAATGCAAACCCTTCACACTTACGGCGCCTTCCCTAACTTCAAAATCAACATTACAAAATCAGAATTACTGCCCATAGGGCTACACGCGGCCGACCTAGATGCAATACAATCATTAGCCCACTTTCGCCTCCAACGCCAATCCATCAAGTATCTAGGCGTCCACATATCCCCGCACTTACAGGTCATACTCGACTTAAATTTCAAAGCCATTTTTAACACAACAAATGCTTTACTTAGATATTGGAGCAACCCCCCATATATCCAGGTGTTTCCCTTGCCACACAATACTCATAAACGGGAAACCCAAGACTCTACCCGAAATCATATCAACCCTAGGGACCACACAATTAAACTGGTTCCAACACCGACAACTTTCAGACTTCATTACTAAACATCCCAAGAGAACCCAACTCACACGCCCTTTAACCAGCTTTGAAAGCAGCTGCATTAACGAAACATTGAGCAGAGGCTTCCTTTCATTCACACATCGACTACTCATGCAAACGTATCATCTCTCCCTCCCTTCTTACATACAAAAATGGGAAAAAGAGATCTGCTCCACTCAAACCCATAAAGATTGGCTGAAGATTGTTTCCTATATGACAAAATCTTCATCCTCCATTTATACAATGGAGATGAACGTCAAACTTCTGTACAGATGGTATTATACTCCATACCGACAACACGCCATTCTCCCCGAGCTCTCACCGAACTGTTGGAGGGGCTGCAACAACATAGGCACCCCAACGCACATATGGTGGGCATGTCCTGTCGCCCAAGCATACTGGGAATCAATCAAAGTAGAATTTGAAATTTTTTTATCAACAAATCTCGAACTAAACATCTGTTTTTTCCTTTTTAACAAGTTCACTAAAATAAAATGTAAACTAAGACTGGCATTACTAACTATTATGACAAACTCAGCAAAACGGTTGATACCAAAAAACTGGAAAAACCATAGCCTCCCATCAGTTTCAGTTTGGAAAGAAGCGACCTCTCAGTCACTCAAACTAGAAAAACACCACTACAACCGTAATAAACAGACAGATGACTACCATTCCATTTGCTTCCTATGGGAAAAATACCTCAACCAAACACAACCCCCACACACAACATAAGGAACCCTACAATACCTTTTCTCCACATACCTACCTTTACACTCCATTGCCTGTAATCGACAACAGACCTTTCAGCCCCAACCGACCCTTCACCCATCTCCACGACCTAACAACTCTTCTCTTTTCTACCTGCAGGAACCATGCAATCAGACCATGCATTATACAGTTAAATACCTAATTAGACACTTTCTTTTATTTAACCAATAGCTATTCTCACCGCTGTTGACCCATAAAGGGTATCTTATTTATGAAAAAAAAAAAAAAAAGAGAATTACTTTTCTCTCCTTATGTCAGTTAAATTTTCTCTGTTGTTCCCTTGTAATTACAGAATTACAAAAACAAAACAAAAAACTGACGCATATGTACCATTTTGCATATTCTCATGTTTGTATTGGTTATACGTTTTTCAATAAAGCATTTAAAAAAAAAAAAAAAAAAAGTAAAAAGCTAGCGAGTAAGTGAAAGACTCAAGTGCACTAACTGCTGAACTTTGGATATCGTGACCGTGCGAACTTGCTCTTCTATGAGGATGCACTTAGGAGCCTTTTCATTTTATCGCTCGTGTGCTAACCAGGGGTAGGCAAGGTGTCCGTACATGGACACTGGTCTCCGTAACTAGCCTTTGCAGTGTCCACCACAACCTTAGTATATCTTTTCTTTCTGATTAAATAATAGGAATAAAAATGAATACGTAGTGTGAATAACGTTAGTGGCTTGTCAAGAGACTGCTAGCGATATTGGGTGCTAAGTTATGGAATAAATAAAGCCTGAGTGAAATACTGGATATGTATCTGCATCTGTATAATAACACCCAGCGCTATATAAAGACACAGTAGTGACACTGGCACATGGGTATAGCCAGAGGAGGGCTGGTTATAGGATCAGTGGTATCTGCATCAGTATAATAACACCAAGCACTATATAATGACACAGTAGTGTCAATGGAACATGGGTATAGCCAGAGGAGGGCTGGTTATAGGGTCAGTGATATCTGCATCAGAATAATAACACCAAGCACTATACAAAGACACAGACGTGACACTGGCTTATGGGTATAGCCAGAGGAGGGCTGGTTATAGGATCAGTAGTATCGGCATCAGATTAATAACACCAAGCACTATAAAATAATGTTTTTATTTTCAAATGTATTGGTGTCCTTCACTAAGTCTGTACTTTGGAAAATGTCAGCCACAGCCTTTGTCTGTGCCTATCCCTGGTGCTAACGCTACTCTGCGCTAGACCTTCAGGGCCGAACGTGTGGTAGGAATACTTCACATACCTTTCTTTTTATTGTTAAATATATATTTTTTTGTAATATATATATATATATATTGTATCTATACGAATATATCTATATGAATATCTCTCTCTCTATACTGTATATATATATTTATATATATTTATATATATATATATATATATACAGTATATATATAGAGAGAGATTCTTATAGATATATTCGTATAGATACAGTATATAGGTGTGTATATCCCACACCATCTGGGCCTTAGAGCTGTAGCCAGACAGTTACAACATTATCCATATGTGGGACCTCCAGCGGAGGTACTGTTGACATTGCTAGAATTCTGTCTTACCACCAACTATTTCAAATTTGAGAAACAGCTATATCTTCAGCTGATGAGCATGGCGATGGGGTCCAATGTGGCCCCATCCTATGCCAATTTATTTATGGCAGAATTTGAAACTTTGGACACCAATCTCTTCCAGGATCCTCGAATATTGCTATTTAAGCGGTACATTGACGGCCTGATATTGATCTGGCGTGGAACTGAAGAGGATCTGCTTATATGGTTCCAACTACTTAACCAAGCATCACCATAAATCAAGTTTAAAATGAATCAAAGCACCACGGCTATAGATTTCCTGGATCTGCACCTCTATAAAGGGGAAGTAAGATTACAATAGACACTTTACAAGAAAGATACAGACAGGAATTCACTGTTATACTATACCAGTTGCCATCCGCCTGCCCTTAAAAAAGCTTTAAACAAATCTCAATTACAAAGAGTCATCAGAAATAATACTGAGACAATTAACACAGACAAACAACTTGGGGAGATGAAAGACAGATTCATCCAGAGAGGATATCCACAAGAACAACTGAATAGGATTGAACATGACATGAAGACGGATGGCACGAACATCAAGGATGGAGCAACAGAACCAAGAATGCCATTCACAACAGTGTATACTCATGACAAACAAGGCCTAGTGAACAGTCTGGAGAAAAATTGGGAGATTCTCAAAACAGACCCCACACTTCCATTCAAAGATCTTGCACCCCCAAGGGTGGGCTACAAAAGGGCAAAGTCTATAAGGGACTATTTGGTACAGACGGATCCAATACACAATTATGAGCTGAAAACTTGGCTACAACCCAAAAATATTGGTTGTTTTAGATGCCTAGGATGCACTACTTGTAGTTCACTAATAACAGGTCCTTACTTCTCCCTACAAGAGGAAGAAATATCTACATAGACATCGAACGACCTGCACCACTACACATGTAGTCTACCTCTTACATTGTGTTTGTGGACTTTTTTACATGGGAAAGGCCACGGATGACCCCCACACGAGGATGGCAAATCATAGGTCATCTATACGTATAGCTATAGATAAAGGAACATCAGAACAGCCAGTAGCCCGACACTTCATACAAGCAGGACATACAGTTAAAGATCTAAAATATACATTGATTGATCATGTTCTGCCCTCCCCCAGAGGAGGTGATAGAGGATGGATACTGCTGCAGTTGGAAGCTAGGTGGACCTATGAATTGGGCACCTTATCCCACACAGGGTTTAAACACTCATCTGGACTGGCATAGCTATCTATGAGAAGAGACCTAAGTTGGTCAATAACCCAATAACTCCATAACCAATTTCTTCATTTTCTATATTTTTGGCTAATTTTTTGGCTAATTTTTTTTTTTTTTTTTTTTCAAAAAAGCTTTATTAAAGAAAATACGTATAATAATTACAAGCTTTTCGGTTTTTCCAAGATAAATGTGTATACAGGATTATTCAAACATAGCTTTACAAGATGTAACTAACCAGTGTTAACACATGCTAATCATTCTCATTCTACCCCTGGTGCCCCTCAGCATGGTAAAATATTAACTGTTCATAATGCAGGTAGAGTTTAATTCTCAAGAGGATGGGACAAATTCAGAGTTCAAGAGGCACTTAGTTGATGAGAGTCCAAGAGTCCATTAGTGCATTGTCCCAGGCACTCTCTGTCAAGTCCCACAAAGTTATACCATCATATGCTGGGGTTACCAGGGGGCATGAAACCAAAAGGGGATAAGGGGGGTGAGGGAAAAAAGGGGGGGGGAGTGGGGGGGGAGTGATACCTGTCTCCATTGAGCTGTTTGGGGGTGTTTGCGCAAACAATCCCTTTCCTGTATTCCCGTTATCTAGGTTGTTTACAGGTCGTTTGTGCAAGTCTCGTGGGGGGGTAGGTGGAGGTAGTGAGGGAAGTTGAGAGAGGGGGTAGAGGAGGAGAGGAGAGGAGAATATCGGTAGAAGAGGTATAGGACCAGATTGTGACCTAGCTTGTCTTATACTATCTGTCGTCTGTGTGCTGCCCAGCCCTCTAGCATTATCTCGTGTGTGTCTACCGTCCCTTGCCGGATGTGGTGATATCTTTCTAGGCGTAGTAGTGTGTCTACTTGGTCTTGCCACTCTTGGGAGGTCGGTGTAGTTCTAGACTTCCAGTGCTTTGGGATTAGTAGTTTGGCTCCGTTTAGCATAACTAACAGGAGTGCCCTATTTGCTTTGCAGGTTAATTTGGGTAAGGAAAGGTACAGTAATGTTCCTGGATTGCTCTGCAGGGGTTTCCCCAGGACTAGTTCTATGTGGTTAAAGACGCTGACCCAGTATTCATCCAGCATAGGACATTCCCACCAAATGTGTGTTGGAGTGCCGACTCCACCGCAGTCCCTCCAACATTTGCCTGAGGCCTGTTTGTAAATCCTCTGCAGCCTGCTGGGTGTAAGATACCACCTCGCCAGGCATTTGAAGCTGGATTCCTGTACTCTCATAGAGATTGAAGCTGACTTGGTCACTGAGAAGGCGTTTTGCCAGTCCTCATAACCTATCTCGGTCTGCCACTCCTTTTCCCACATCTTCGTGTAGGAGGGGAGTGTCTGGGCATCATCTGTTAGTAACAGTTTATAGATCAGGGAGACTGCATGGGCTGTAGGTGTGCCCTTTAAACATAAAGTCTCAAAGGTGGTGGGTGTTCTGGTTAAACAAGGTCTGTGTTTATGTGTCATGAGGTAATGATTCAGCCGCATGTATGAGTACCAGTTCAGCGTCAGGTGGGGGTACTCCTCAGAGATGTCAGTCAGAGTCTTGAGCCTATGGCCGTCAGTCAGAGACCTGAGGATGTAGTCTTTTAGAGGTGTGTCGGCATTGGTTCTGTTATCGGGTAGATTCCAGGGTAGTGCAGCATTCCGGTAAATCGGGGTTAGTGGGGAATGTCTGGTTGATATATGAGATGTAGTATTTATTATCTTGTCCCATGTGGAGTAAAAGTCTATCAGCAAAGAGTACTTTGTTGTGGCTGGGTGTCTGTCCTTCTCTAGTGTCCAGGCACCTAGGCCTGCGTTGTTTGTTTCTAAGATGTCACAGTCCAGTCTTACCCATTCTTTGTTAGGGTCATTGGAGCACCAGTCCAGTAGTCTGCTCAGCGTAATTGCCTGTTTGTATGTTAGTATGTTTGGGACCCCTAGGCCCCCTCTGTCTCTGGGCAAATATAAAGTTCTCCTGGCTACTCTTGGTCTGATCCCTCCCCAAATGTATTGTTCAATTAGGGTCTGAATTTTTTGTAAGTAGTTCCTTGGAAGGGGAATCGGTGTTGTTTGGAGAATGTAAAGCAGTCTGGGTAGCACATTCATCTTGACAACATTTATTCGTCCTAGCCAGGAAATAGATTTGTTCTTCCACCTGGATAGGTCCGCTATCAGCGTGGTCTCTAGATATTTGTAGTTCTCAGGGAAAATAATTTGGGCGTCTGGGGAGATGTATATCCCTAAGTATTTAAGCTTATCTTGTTGTAATCTCAAGGGACAGGTGCCTAATGTTGCGGTCAGTGTCTCTGTGTGGTATGTGATGTTCAATATCTCTGATTTAGCTACATTGAGGTGAAAGTTAGAGAGTCGGCCGTATTCACTGAAGGTGTTTAAGACTCTAGGGAGGGAGGTCTCTATGTCGGAAAGCGTCAGTAAGATGTCGTCGGCATATAATGCCAGTTTATGTGTGTTTGAAATGGTTTTGATACCTGAGATCAGAGGGTCCTCTCTAATTTTCTGCGCTAAAGTCTCTATTGAAATAGCAAATAAGATCGGCGAGAGTGGGCAGCCCTGCCTGGTCCCGTTTTTTGGCTAATTTTTAGCCAATTTTTTCGCTTGTACTTTTTGCTAGTAATTTTTGCTAGTATTTTTTGCTAGCATTTTTTTGCTTAAAAACTTTTTGTTTAAAACCTTTTTTGGCTCATATAATCCCTATTATAGCTTACTATTATGTCATTTACTGTAGTTTTCCTCTATAGTTGTAATTTTCCTACACAGCCCTTAATACTATAGTGTTCTAATATTGGTCTAACAGTTTATCGCCCTATACTTAGAACTTCCCCTCCATACCAAGGTGTCAGCTATATACATATATATATAATTGTATCCCTCTAAGGTAATAAATCATTAAATAATTACCCCCTATTATGCCTCCTGCCTCCATGCTATAGTGGCCCTATTCTCACTCTACGACTAGCCCCCTGTACTCTTTTAATTAAACATATATAAATGTAGATCATATTGTTAACCTCTTAAGGACATATGACAGAATTTTTCCGTCATAAAACAATTGAGCAAACTGAAAGCTGTGTCCTTAAAGGGTTAATAAGGATTTGCACACTACACCTATATTCACTCATATTGGTCCCACATCCTAGGTACTTTATTTATTGCAATAAGTACATTGTATTTAGTATTTGTTATTTTGTATCCTGTATCTATTATGCTTGTTTGCACTATGTCACAATCATATTCCTTGCCACACAGGGGCGATTCCGGTGCTACTGGCGCTAGCATGATGACGTAATGACGCTTGTGTCACTTCCGGTTCATTACGGTGCAGCAGCGATGGGGCCGGTGGCGTCTGGAACAGCTGTTGGCTATTTAGCCACTGTTAGGTAAGCCTTAAAACACACTGCTTTATTTTCAGGAGTCTGAGGACGGGCGTTGTAGCCCGAAAATAAATCATTTGTTTTCACACGCGAGTGCCTCTGCTTTGCATTATTATTTTATATATATATATATATATATATATATATATATATATATATATATATATATATATATATATATATATATACACACACATATACAGGGCTTGAAACTTCTAGTGGTCCCGGACGACTTAGAAATTGCAGAGCATGACTTAGAAATTGTAATTTTTCCTGTCTTTAACATTAAGTGGGTTACAAACATTTTCCCTCTGGGCTAGTAGCTTTTAACCCCTGATAAGTAAACCATAGTGATATTTTAGCCACCAATCAGCAAGCGCTGCCCAGGTGCTGAACCAAAAATTTTCTTTTCAAATAAAGATACCAAGAGAATGAAGAAATATTGATAATAGTAGTAAATTAGAAAGTGGCTTAAAATTGCATGCTCTATCTGAATCACAAAAGAAAATCCCTTTAAGTTAGAAATTATAACTTTATAATTTATGATTTATTTGTGCAGTACACATTTCTGTTGTTTGTATATTAGCAGTGTTTAATATTTTTGAATTAAGGCAATACTGTGTGAATTACCAAGGAGGACCAAGAAGAACGTGTTTGATGTCCACATCACTAGCTTTGGAGATCTGTGATCCTCCGACATCCTAGCCAAGTCAAACAAATACTACATGAGCATGGACTTCAGTAGATATAAGTCCTAGATACCCAACAATTTTTTAAACATTTATCAATATATGTTATATTGCTTGATTAAATGTAATAATATAGACAAGATCTATAGAAAACTATATGTTGTGTACCTGTCGATCCAGAGTAATTAACACTGCTATCTAGTAATTGAAGTTCAGGGGCCATAGTCATAAAACGTTCCTGACATAAGTGCTTTACATTACTACAATCATAACTGTATACATTTTTTGTCAAGATAAGTATTCTATTTAAAGGACAGTAACATCATAATTAAATTTTTATGGTACAGATAGAGCATGCAATTTTGAAATAACTTTTAAATGTACTCCTATTATCAAATGCACTTTGTTCTCTTGGTATCCTTTAGTGAAGAGTAGGCTCAGGAGAGGCTATGCACTACTGTGAGCTAGCTGAAAACACCTGGTAAGCCAATCACAAGATCCATTTATTTACATAATCAACAGTGTATTGCTGCTGAGTCTAATTAGTTATGTTCTTCAACAAACGATACCAAGAGAATTAAGCAAATTTGTTAAAAGAAGTAAATTGATCTTTTTTTTAAAGTGTGATATATATCTCATATTGACATTACAGTCCCTTTAATCAGTGCAGATACATTACTAGAAAAAGTGCTGATTCTAAATAGTGAAAGAGGATATCCTATTAACTCTATATTATTCAGATTTTAGAATGAGCATCTCTCTACTTCTCATCTCAAAAACACACAAACAAATCATATAGCTCTTTATATGCCTCAAATGTTGTACTAATGAAGCAGGAAGGTCTTGAATGTAATTATCGTATACTACAGCAAGCTGCTTTAATCATCTCAAGAAGTCAGCTAATGTATTATACAAAATGAATTAACAGAAAATATTATTGGTAATAAGAAATATCATTATAAAGATTACGTACTTTATTTTAATCAATACTAACATTAGAAAAAATGTACTTCAAAAAGAGATTGTAAATATTATTTCTTTGTTCCACATAAAAAATAAAGGTAATGTATCACAAAAGTATTTTTTTTTTGTTTTAAATATATAACAGAGACAGTGCCGACTTGGAAGTAGATCGAATAAGAAAACAACCATCCAAAAGTAAGAAACACGCATCGTTCGTTTTTTGTCACCTCTTCATCCGCAGAGAGTGGGAACCCTGGCGAGCAGGTAACAAGCTGTCGGGTTTGTGGAGAGGTAAAGTACCCTTGTGTGTTTCACAGGATTAACAGAATATAACAATCTAACGATTAGACGTTTATTCAAGTGGCTCCTCATGAAACTTTTTGTCATTGGGGCCTAGTTATCAAGCCGTCAACCTCAAATACGCTGGAATTCCGCAGCGTATTTGTGGCGAGGCTGATTCGCCTTAGTTATCAAAGGCTCGAGACCGGCAAAAGTAGAATTTTGTGACGTAAACTTCGATCCGCCGGACTCAGTCCGACACAGATCGATTCTTACGTCACTCCAGATGTTCCGCACACAAGTGCGGCACATTCTCACTACTTTTGCTAGCTATCAAAAAACTAGCAGGTACGCTCGGCACTTTTACGGCCCAGCGTACCTGGTTTTCAATCCGCCACCCCTGGAGGCGGCGGATCCCATAGGAATCAATGGGAGTCTGACCATAGCGAAAGTACAAGTTCGCTGCTGACAGACATCCCATTGATTTCTATGGGAGCTGTCTGCACCTAACACCCTAACATGTACCCAGAGTCTAAACACCACTAATCTGACCCCCCCTACACCGCCGCAACTAAATAAATTTATTACCCCCTAAACCGCCGCTCCCGGAGCCCACCGCAACTATAATAAATGTATTAACCCCTAAACCGCCGCTCCCTGAACCCGCCGCAACCTATATTAAATGTGTTAACCCCTATCCTGCCCCCCCTACACCGTCGCCACCTATAATAAATTTATTAACCCCTAATCTGCCAACCCTACACCGTCGCCACCTATAATAAATTTATTAACCCCTATCCTGCCCCCCACTACGCCGCCGCCACTGTAATAAAATTATTAACCCCTAAACCTAAGTCTAACACTAACCCTAACGCCCCCCTAACTTAAATATTAATTAAATAAATCTAAATAAATTTACTCTTATTAACTAAATGAATCCTATTTAAAACTAAATACTTACCTTTAAAATAAACCCTAATATAGCTACAATATAAATAATAATTATATTCTAGCTATCTTAGGATTTATTTTTATTTTACAGGTAACTTTCAATTTATTTTAACTAGGTACAATAGCTATTAAATAGTTATTAACTATTTAATAGCTTACCTAGCTAAAATAAAGAGAAATGTACCTGTGAAATAAATCCTAACCTAAGTTACAATTACACCTAACACTACACTATACTTTAATAAATTATTCCTATTTAAAAATAAATACTTACTGTAAAATAAACCCTAAGATAGCTACAATGTAATTAATAATTATATTATAGCTATCTTAGGATTTATATTTATTTTACAGGTAACTTTGTATTTATTTTAGCTAGTTAGAATAGTTATTAAATAGTTATTAACTATTTAATAACTACCTAGCTAAAAGAAATACAAAATTACCTGTAAAATAAATCCTAACTTAAGTTACAATTAAACCATCCTACACTATCATTAAATTAATTAAATAAACTACCTACAAATAACTACAATTAAATACAATTACATAAACTAACTAAAGTACAAAAAAATAAAAAAAGCTAAGTTACAAAAAATAAAAAAATAAGTTACAAACATGTTAAAAATATTACAACAATTTTAAGCTACTTACACCTAATCTAAGCCCCCTAATAAAATAACAAACCCCCCCAAAATAAAAAAATGCCCTACCCTATTCTAAATTAAATAAATTTCAAAGCTCTTTTACCTTACCAGCCCTTAAAAGGGCCATTTGTGGGGGCATGCCCCAAAGAAAACAGCTCTTTTGCCTGTAAAAGAAAAATACAACCCCCCCCAACATTAAAACCCACCACCCACATACCCCTAATCTAACCCAAACCCCCCTTACAAAAACCTAACTCTAATCCCCTGAAGATCATCCTACCTTGAGTCGTCTTCACTCAGCCGAGCCACCGATGGAACTGAAGAGGACATCCGGAGCGGAAGAAGTTAATCCTCCAAGCGGCGCTGAAGAAATCTTCCATCCGATGAAGTCATCATCCAGGCGGCGCTGAAGAAAAGTCTTCGATCCGGCCGATGTCATCTTCAAAGAGGCGCTGAAGAGGTCTTCTATCCGGGCGAAGTCATCTTCCAAGCCGGGTCTTGAATCTTCCTTCCGCCGACGTGGAACCACCTTCTTCACCGACGGACTACGACGAATGACGGCTCCTTTAAGGGACGTCATCCAAGATGGCGTCCCCTCAATTCCGATTGGCTGATAGGATTCTATCAGCCAATCGGAATTAAGGTAGGAAAAATCTGATTCCGATCAGCCAATAGAATGCGAGCTCAATCTGATTGGCTGATTGGATCAGCCAATCGGATTGAACTTGAATCTGATTGGCTGATTCCATCAGCCAATCAGATTTTCCTACCTTAATTCCGATTGGCTGATAGAATCCTATCAGCCAATCGGAATTGAGGGGACGCCATCTTGGATGACGTCCCTTAAAGGAGCCGTCATTCGTCGTAGTCCGTCGATGAAGAAGGTGGTTCCGCGTCGGCGGAAGGAAGATTCAAGACCCGGCTTGGAAGATGACTTCGCCCGGATAGAAGACCTCTTCAGCGCCTCTTTGAAGATGACATCGGCCTGATCGAAGACTTTTCTTCAGCGCCGCCTGGATGATGACTTCATCGGATGGAAGATTTCTTCAGCGCCGCTTGGAGGATTAACTTCTTCCGCTCCGGATGTCCTCTTCAGTTCCATCGGTGGCTCGGCTGAGTGAAGACGACTCAAGGTAGGATGATCTTCAGGGGATTAGTGTTAGGTTTTTGTAAGGGGGGTTTGGGTTAGATTAGGGGTATGTGGGTGGTGGGTTTTAATGTTGGGGGGGGTTGTATTTTTCTTTTACAGGCAAAAGAGCTGTTTTCTTTGGGGCATGCCCCCACAAATGGCCCTTTTAAGGGCTGGTAAGGTAAAAGAGCTTTGAAATTTATTTAATTTAGAATAGGGTAGGGCATTTTTTTATTTTGGGGGGGTTTGTTATTTTATTAGGGGGCTTAGATTAGGTGTAAGTAGCTTAAAATTGTTGTAATATTTTTAACATGTTTGTAACTTATTTTTTTATTTTTTGTAACTTAGCTTTTTTTATTTTTTGTACTTTAGTTAGTTTATGTAATTGTATTTGATTGTAGCTATTTGTAGGTAGTTTATTTAATTAATTTAATGATAGTGTAGTATTAGGTTTAATTGTAACTTAAGTTAGGATTTATTTTACAGGTAATTTTTTATTTCTTTTAGCTAGGTAGTTATTAAATAGTTAATAACTATTTAATAACTATTCTAACTAGCTAAAATAAATACAAAGTTACCTGTAAAATAAATATAAATCCTAAGATAGCTATAATATAATTATTAATTATATTGTAGCTATCTTAGGGTTTATTTTACAGGTAAGTATTTATTTTTAAATAGGAATAATTTATTAAAGTATAGTGTAGTGTTAGGTGTAATTGTAACTTAGGTTAGGATTTATTTCACAGGTACATTTCTCTTTATTTTAGCTAGGTAAGCTATTAAATAGTTAATAACTATTTAATAGCTATTGTACCTAGTTAAAATAAATTGAAAGGTACCTGTAAAATAAAAATAAATCCTAAGATAGCTAGAATATAATTATTATTTATATTGTAGCTATATTAGGGTTTATTTTAAAGGTAAGTATTTAGTTTTAAATAGGATTCATTTAGTTAATAAGAGTAAATTTATTTAGATTTATTTAATTAATATTTAAGTTAGGGGGGCGTTAGGGTTAGGGTTAGACTTAGGTTTAGGGGTTAATAATTTTATTACAGTGGCGGCGGCGTAGTGGGGGGCAGGATAGGGGTTAATAAATTTATTATAGGTGGCGACGGTGTAGGGGGGGCAGGATAGGGGTTACTAGGTATAATGTAGGTGGCAGCGGTGTCCGGGAGCGGCGGTTTAGGGGTTAATACATTTATAAGAGTTGCGGCAGGGTCTAGGAGTGGCGGTTTAGGGGTTAGTTACTTTATTTAGTTGCGGGGGGCTCCGGGGGCGCCGGTATAGGGGGTAGAACAGTGTAGTTTAGTGTGAGTGCTTAGTGACAGGCTAGCAATAAAGCTGGGAAAAAGCCGAAGAGCAGCGAGATCGGATGAGTGATAACTGTCACAGTCCGCTGCTCATCGCCCCGCGGCTTTTTGACAGCTTTATTTGATAACTTAGGCGTATTTTTTCAGGTCCGCGGCGGCGAAGGTAGGCGAGCTTAGGCGGGCGTATTGGGCCGGCGAAGCCAGAAAAGTAGACGGCTTGATAACTACCCCCCATAGGCTCTAAAAAGGGACTTCTTTGTTTGTACATCCTGGCTTACCACATGAAGATGTATTGCTTATAAGACTTATGAAGAGAGATTTTATGTATTGTGACAGTTCATTTTTTATGTGACTATAAGAACAGATATATCCTTATATATATAAAATAGTTTTAAAATAGTTTTCAAATAGTGACCGGTCACTTTAAAAGTAAGTTTTAGCTGAACAGCAGTGCGTTTTTTTTATATATATATGTTAATTTTATTATGTGGCAATAAATTTCGATTTTGTACATCATTTATGTGAATTAAAACTACATCTATATCATCTACGTAAACTAGAACTTCATCCTTCCTCTTATTGATTATTTGTGCTGTTGAAGCACTGTTCAATACTTTTTCTTCTTTTTTGAATGCCATTTATTTACAGCCAGCAGGGAAAGCTGTACATTTTTGGAATAGCTTAAATTATCATTGGGGTCGCTCTTTGGCATATCCCTCTGTGTGCATTAGCAGTGGTCTTATTTAATCTTCATGCTATCCATATGGGTGTTGCACACACTCTTCTATTCCTAGCGTGTATGTTTTTTGCATTTCTGTTGAACGGTAGAGAAAGCACTTGTTAATAAAAGGTGTAGTCCAGATATTCTGTAGAATAGTTATTTTCTCAGATTACACCACCACCACAGCTTATATATTCTTATTCTGATATTTCTCATTGTTCTTGTTAATTTTTTAAGTTTGAATATTCTAACACGATTTCCTACATAGCATTTTTTTTTATTTACAATTTTGTTAACATTTTCAAAAAGAAGCAAATTACAATCACAGCCGACAGGCAAAAAAAAAAAACACACAAAAAGACAGATAATCACCTTCCAAACATAAAAGATAGCAATTTTTTTATAACAACATTATTTTAGAGAAATATATTTCTTTATGTGGCATCTTAAAATAATAAAATCCTCCATTGGATTGTTGAGTCTTAACTTCACAAAAAAAATCAGACTATTTGATGGTATTAACAGTAAACGCAAAGTAGCACAAAAAGAACCTCAATCAAAAAAATATTAAAAATATATGTGCACTATTTCATAAAGTGCCTAAGGGTTGTTATTGAATAGTGCCTCAAACAAAACAGAACCTGTGTTAAAGAATAATATCCTATAGTGCACACATCAGAAATATAAAATCTAGTGGGCCAAATTAAGCTGAATTTACAAAGTGTATGAGAAAGTCCAAAAGAAGTCTCAAAATAAAAGTCACAGTGAATGGTGATTCAAAACCATAGGTGTGCAATTAGCAAATTTAAGGCAATATGACCAAAACAATGCTCATTATTCCAAGTCTGTATAAGAGCAGGCCAGCAGCTTCTTTTTATAAAGTAACCAAGGTACTTGAGCAAAAAAACTGAAAAGGAAACAAACAGAAATGCACCTGCAATTTACGTTAAAAGTAAAACGTATTTATTAAACAAACACAACCCTAAGTATGACAGTCACTCACAAGATAGTAAAATCAATAAGCAAATGAGTGTGTCTAGGACTTATCATCACAATAAGTGTGTCTAGGACCATCATCGTGGGACCGTGCTGAAAGGACATCTATCATGGGTGGACGATTGACAAGCAAGGAACTTATCCACAAAAATACCCACAACACCAGAGACGGTAGAGAGGAGATTGCTCCTAGACGCACTTTATCATTCGCTTATTGATTTTACTATCATGTGTCTGTCAGGGGTGTTAGGGGTGTATTTGTGTAATAAATACATTTTACTTTAACGTGAGTCGCAGGTGCGCTTCTGTTTATTTAATGGTATTGCATATACTTTTACTCACTAAACTGCACTGAAACAAGCCTATATACTGCATCAGTACTTGTGTCAGAAACATCATCATAATAAATGTAAGGCAGAGCAAGATATAAAACTAAAATGGTTTGGCTGCAATTAGATGCATGTCTTGCTATAATTTTCCTTCCATTTTTGCTATACTGTTGATTATGGCATCCCACATTATACCAAGAGTGAGAAAAATATCCAATTCTACCATGCCCAGAAAAATATTCTAGTGGTTAAGGTGCTAGAATCAAACCCCATTGAAAGAAACAGTTAAATTACATAAAGAAGATGACAAAGGGCAATATTTCCCAAGAGAAAAGAGGTACCCAGGTTACCCGGAGGACTCCAATCTTCTTGATTACGGGAGAAAGATGCTGCAATATCCAGACAGTGAGTTTATTGAAGAGACATCCAAATTGGAGGTAAATACATTATATGTTCAAGAATAACACTTCTATTCATATTCCATAACTCTGTCTGGAATCCCTATTGATTCATAATGTCTCTGCCACCTAAGAGCTAGCACATATAAATTGCGAAAGTAGATGTGGATATACTCACCAAACTAAATAATAACATAGAAAAACAGTGTGATGAGTGATGACTGGTGGACATTGGCTGATCTACTAGGAAAAAAGTGTGAGCAAATGATGGCATGGACGTGACCACAAAGTGCCATCATTTTAATAGGGAAGGCCTTTTGATGACTTTGAAGAATGGTCAAATGACTTTTGAATCAGCAATTGAAAGCTTGACAAATGAGGTCCATAGTATTTACTAGTAATTTGACTTTCATCTGATGCATTTTGAACAGTAGTTTTGTGTTCAGGTTAAGAAATAGTTTAATAAATTTAAAAGCATTTTTTTTTCAATATTATGCAATATATATTTAACAGATGCAGCCCTCTCACAGAAAGTAAACCATTTTTTTTATATAAAAGTAGAATACACCAGTAATAATTATATATAATTATTCAAAATGTTAGGGATAATATTTAAATAAAATTACTAAGAGCATAAAATAATTTCCTCTAATTACTAATCACAAAATCATCATTACCTGTTTTACAAGGTCAAACTACTCCACAGATCTAATTGAACTCCTTAAAGCATATGTTTTCTAAAAGAACATATCTTAGAAAAAATATTTCCAAAGTAGGTCATCAGTCATAGAAATACCCATCCATGTCTTGAAAAATCTGCATTTAGTATTTGTTCACAGAAAATGTATTCCATATTCTTTCTTTACATGTTTAAAGGGACAGTCTAGTCAAAATTAAACTTTCATGATTTAAATAGGGCATGCAATTTTGAACAACTTTCCAATTTACTTCTATTATCTAATTTGCTCAATTCTTTAGATATCCTTTGTTGAAGAAATAGCAATGCACATGTGTGAGCCAATCACACAAGGCCTCTAGGTGCAGTAACCAATCAGCAGCTACTGAGCATATCTAGATATGCTTTTCAGCAAGTGATATCAAGAGAATGAAGCAAATTAGATAATAGAAGCAAATTAGAAAGTTGTTTAAAATGACATGCTCTTTCTAAATCACGAAAGAAAAAAATTGGCTTTCATGTCCCTTTAAGTAAATAGTTTTTGAAGAAATAATGTGGTTATTAAAAATGTGCATTGTCTCCTGAACACACAGATACCAACCATGTATATGCTATTTTAATGGTCTTGTTGGAAAGTAAGGCCACCCTAATGTTATTTCGGCTTTATATTTATATTGGAGTGGGAATGGTGTTTTCTGTTCAATGCCCCTGACCATGTACATATCCTTGTTTGTGTGCAGTGAAGACCACTTCTTACATATCTTATTATGGGGCTTCCTCATTTGAGGCTGAATAAAGACCAATTTGTATTTTGTTTTGTCTATTAACACTCTTGTTACCCAATTTGTTTCATTACCTTTATTCCTTTAATCCTTATGTACTTTCCTATTCCATATGTCTTTGTATAATTTGTGTTCCCCTTAATAAATGTTGTGTCTTATTCAAAAGCAACAGTCTCAACCATATTATAGGGGAATGGACAGTCATGCCTGCTAAATGACTGGCTGGATATAGCTTTCTGTAACAACAAAGATCTAACCCTAAATGCTAGATTATATTACTGGAAAATTGACTATGGCAATTGTGATAGCACTTTAATCCATTTCTCTGTCCATTCACTGTTCATTATATACAATTTACAGTTTCTGAGCAGATGCTTGAGCAGGTAGAAAGAGAAAAAGGGGTAAGTAAGAATGCATAACATATACTTGGTACCTAAATACCAAGCATTAGTTTTATATTAAGTTATGACTAGCAATGTCCACAAATGTAGTAGGCCTGCACAAGCAGCAGAGCTATGCTATCAAAAAAGCCCAATTTAACCATAGAAAACTACTTTTTTTTAAATCAAACAAATTTCCACAAAAACATCCTAATCCATAGAAATGTATGCCTAGAAAATTGTTTTGAAAATCAGTTTCTAAAAATGTCCATCAGATCCATAGGGGCCTATTTATCAAGCCGTCAACCGTAAATACGCTGGAATTCTGCAGCGTAATTGTGGAGAGCTTGATTCGCCTTATTTATCAAAGCCTACAGACCGGCAAAAGTAGAAATCTGTGATTTAACATACGATCCGCTGGTCTCAGTCAGACACAGATCGATGCTTACGTCACTACAGATCTTCCGAATGCAAATTCGGCACTATCTGACTACTTTTGCTAGTTATCAAATAACTACTAGTTACGCTTGCCACTATTTTTATTCCGGCCCAGCGTACCTGGTTTTCAATCCGCCGCCCTGGAGGCGGTGGATGCCATAGGAATCAATGGGAGTCTGAAAGCAGCGAAAGCTTATGTTCGCTGCTGCCCAATATCCCATTGATTCCTATGTGAGAATAAAATTTATGTTTACACCTAACACCCTAACATGTACCCTGAGTCTAAACACCCCTAATCTGCCGCCCCTACACCTCCACCACCTACATTATACTTTGGCTGATTGGATCAGCCAATAGGATTGAAGTTAAATCCTATTGGCTGATTGCAACAGCCAATAGGATTTTTTCAACCTTAATTCCGATTGGCTGATTCTATTAGCCAATCGGAATCTAAGGGACGCCATCTTGGATGACGTCATTTAAAGGAACCTTCATTCCAAAGAAGCCGTCGATTGAAGAGGATGCTCCACGTCGGATGGCTTGAAGATGGAGCCGCTCCGCGCCTTATGGATGAAAATAGAAGATGCTGTCTGAGTGAAGACTTCTGCGGGCTTGGAGGAAGACTTTGGCCGATTGGATGAGGACTTCTGCTGGCTTCTTGGAGGATGGATGTCGGAACTTCAAAACTGTAAGTGAATCTTCTGGGGTTAGTGTTAGGATTTTTTAAGGTTGTATTGGGTGGGTTTAAGTTTTAGATTAGGTTTTGGGCTGCAATAGAGCTAAATGCCCTTTTAAGGGTAATGCCCATCCAAATGCCCTTTTCAGGGCAATGGGGAGCTTAGGTTTTTTAGATTAGGTTTTTATTTGGGGGGTTGGTTGTGTGGGTGGTGGGTTTTACTGTTGGAGGGGTATTTGTATTTTTTATTTACAAGTAAAAGAGCTGATTTCTTTGGGGCAATGCCACGCAAAAGGCCCTTTTAAGGGCTATTTGTAGTTTATTGTAGGTTAGGGTTTTTTTATTTTGGGGGGCTTTTTTATTTTCATAGGGCCCTTAGATTAGGTGTAATTAGTTTAAATCTTTGATAATTTCTTTTTTATTTTTTGTGTAACTTAGTGTTTGTTATTTTTTGTAACTTAGTTGTTTTTTTGTAACTTAGCAATTGTTTAGTGTAGATTTTAATTATTTGAGTAGGGTTAGGTGTTTAAATATATAATATAGTTAATTTAATTTGTTTAATGTAATTTAGTCTAATAGTTAGGGTATATTAATTATTAATTTAATATAGTTTAATGTTATTGTAGTATAATAGTTAGGGTAGGTTAATTATTAGTTTAATATAGCTTAATGTAATTTTAAAGTTAAGTTTACGGGGGGCGGAGCCGACTGCCAAGCTAACAAGAAGTGCCACTACAGAGCTCCTGAAGGCAGATTACTAAAATAATTATTTATGGCGTACTAAGTGCCTAAATAGTTTGTATCCTGTTCTTAGCATAACATTAGGACATGGACTTTATATCTTGGCTCAAGATAAAACTGCTGACACAGAAATTTAACCAGCCAGCTGAAACCGTGGCGGGGAGATCGGCATCAGGATTGACAGATACCCGTTTGATGGACTAGCCTACTCCCCAGCCCCCCACCTAGCTGAGTATTAATTCCCCTGTTTTATTCTCAAAATGGAGGAGTTTTCAATATCCCTTATTTCTCTACTGGAGGGCATAAGCAGCAAAGCCAACAGACACTTCCACAGCTTACAGACTACCCTTATTGAACTGCGCAACCAAGATGGCGTCTCTCCCCTAACCTCCTATGACACCTCTGTAGAAAATCTAATAGAAGACTCCTCGCCGGCTCGGCACATACATTGACGCACACAGGAGGGACAACCCGATCTCAGCCAGCATCATACAAAAGCCAGCAAATAGCGACTTAATGCAGCCACACTCCCCATCCTACACCGCGACGGTAGTGTCGGATTCCATAGGATCCACCCGCACCATTACCGGGCGCCACCTCCAGATCTTCTCCTCTCCCTACCTGCGCTCCCAAACAGCTCTGACACCTAACGCGCTCAAAATCCTGGGAGAGGCTGATGACTACTGCACGCAATCGGTAATGGTTGTCCACATCCTAGCTAAGGTATCTACAGCATGGGGGAGAAAAGTCCGGACTGTAGATCTGTCTTGCTCCCACGAGGGCAAAACTCTCCATCACTCCTTCTTGCAGATGTTTTACTTCACCAGCAGAGTTCACCCAGAGACTAGCCGAGATCCATGTCATGGCAAGTTAGCTTTGAAAAGTGGTATCGGCTAAACAATACATCTTTACAGGAGAGCCGGCTCTGCCAAGTTTGGGGACTATCCCTGTCTGGACTTGCTGCTTTCCTCATAAGTATTAATATTTCCTTTATTTAGATTGCATTGTCTTGGTTCTGTTACAATCAAACATTACATTTGGGCTCAGCTGGATCGGATGCCCTATTTTACATGACTCTCTGGTATTTAACTGTTTAACCCACGAGTATCATCATAGGCTGTTTCCCTATGGGGAATAATCTGTTTTTCCTGCTATTTCTTAACCGCAATAGATTCAAGTGTTGAACAGTTTTGTGATTTTTTGTCATAGCACTTTTCAATACTTTATTCTTTATCTGCTGGGACATTTTGGGGGAATATAAGTTGTCATAGAAGAGACTTACTGTATAAAATGTGCTCTTTGCTTACTGGGAGCTAACTAAGTTTGTAGCTATGTGGTTATACTTCCTTGTTGCTTCTAGTGTGAGATAGGGAGTGTTGTTAAGGCCCCCAGCTACGTCATGAAGACTGTCTTTGTAAATAGCAGGCAGGACTGTACTTACTGCACATTGCTATCCAAATAATACATATATTTTGTGGACCATTTAGCTATGATACTTTTCTCTTCTAGGTGTGCTTATCTTGACCGCTATAGATAGTGACAGACAGAAATGGGTAATCCTACAATACAACGCCGAGATAAGAAGCACTCTACAATGACCTAAACTTAGTTAACATGTATTTATAGGTGGTCTTCAGACCTCAACATTCCAGTAACCTACCCCCTCCATAATACAGCCCCTGGGGACATGTAAAATATTAAGGAACGCCATCCATGCACTTTGCATTGTGCCAATTTAGACATCCTATCATAATTTGTCTCTCTCAAGATTATTATCTCAAGCTCTTAGAATGTTCATATGGGGAATTCCCTCTATAAAGTTCATATCATGTGTTCATGACTACTAGACCCGTCTACTGAACCGATGATTATAACTTAACTATCCCCCCCTCTCAAGTTCCCCAGGGGGTCTGAATTCACAGTAGAGTGATTCATTCCTAGACTGGTAAATTAGTTACGGCACTCATATTTTAATACCCCCGTTCTGACCTCCTTCCCCCCCTTCTACTACCACAGATATAACTACCTTCGCCCCCCATAGATACACATAGCACACAAGAAGTTTAAAACAGCTTCCTATTTTAGTCACTATTCTATTAACACCTATAGCATACATGGTCCAATAAATAAGCCCATCCTACAGCCCTGTCACAGTTGGCTCCGCCCTCCTTGCTTTATCCTTCCCCTCCCCTTCTCCTCCCATAATTCGAGTGGCTCTCGCCCAATGCTACACCTCTTCTTTCCCGTTCTCTACGACCTACTCAAGGTAATTTTCAATGCTAATTCTCCACACCACGATAAGAATTTCCACTTTAGTCATTTTATAGGTGTGGAGATCAGATTCCAATTATTAAAATATTAAAATACAAAATGAAGTTATACCTTAGTTTGCCCAAACTTATATTTGACACCTCTCTAGACATAGCATAGGTTCCCACTCATTAAGGCCGTCCTTTAATATTACTGCTGTTATGTTTATCTTTGCAAGCCCTAACATTGACTCACTTTGATGCTGGGAACAGTTACCCCACTACTAGTTGCATAGATAACTTACATGTCACAATATTGTGTGTCGTACTGGGATGTTAATCTTATAGATGGGCAAACTTTGTATTTTGTATTGTGTATTGTTTTTCTTTTTGAAACTTCAATAAAAAATTTAAAAAAAAAAGTTAAGTTTACATTTATTATAAGATAGGGATGAGTTAATATTTAATATAAAGTTAGTGGGTTGTTAGGTTTAGGGGTTAATAGGTTAATTTAGTTTATGGAGATGTGGGGGGCTGGTGGTTTAGGGGTTAATAACTTTATTTAGTTGTGGTGGGCTCCGGGAGCGACGGGATAGGGGTTAATAACATAATGTAGGTGGCGGCGGTGTAGGGGGCAGCAGATTAAGGGATAATAACATAATTTAGGTGGCGGTGGGCTCCGGGAGCGGCAGAATAGAGGTTAATAACTTTATTAGAGTGACGGTGGGCTCCGGGAGCAGCAGGATAGGGGTTAATAACTTTATTTAGTTGCGACAGGGTTGGGGAGCGGCGGGATAGCGGTTAAACATTTTAGTATAGTGGCTGTGTTTAGTGACAGTATACAAATAAAGCTGTGAAAAAGCCGAATAGCAGCAAGATCGATGACTGTTAACAACAGTCCACTGCTCGTCGCCCCATAGTGCGGCTTTTTGTCAGCTTTTTTGTTAAATATGGAGATCGTATTCAGGTCCACGGCAGCGATGTTAGGTGATGTCAGGAGAGCGTATTGGTGCTGTCGAATGCAGCAAAGTTGACGGCTTGATAAATAGAGGCCAATGTCTTTATTTAACATAATCTGTAGCATATAGTAGTAGTTTTGAAAGAACAACATAAATAAGAATTACAGTAGTATCCTGGAAACATTAAAGGGACAGTCTACACCTTAGTCATCTTAAAGTATTTCATTGGATTAAGCTGCAAGTAGCCTCCAGCACCCCTTTCTATTTAATGCAGCCGAAACAGTAAAAAGTTATTTTAAAATTAATAGTGTTTCTGGCCAGTTTGAACTGGCTGCCTAGCTCAGCCCACTGATGACATCATAATCTGGGCTACATCTAGGCACTCTGCTAAATAGCATTGACAGTCTGTTGGATCTAACTAGTGAGCCTTTTGTGATTGGATGCCATATGCAGCCCAGATCATGATGTCATCAGTAGGCTGAACTTGGTAGCCATTTCAAACTGGCCAGAAACAATATTAATTTTAAAATAACTTTTTTACTTTTCCTGCTGCATGATATAGAAAGGGTGCAGGAGGCTATTTGCAGCTTAATCTAAGGTAAAACATTAAGATGACTAAGGTGTGGACTGTCCCTTTAATAGCAAATATGAGGATGTTTCATTAACTAATAACCTGGTGGAGTGTGGAAGTGTACATTGGGATCTGGGCATAAGGATGTTAGAATACCTGAGAGTGTCAGGTAGCACTTGAGTGCCTATGGGTGTGTAAGGAAGGTAGGTGTGTCTGCATGTGAATGTGCAAGACTGTGAATTGCCTGGAGATGTGTGTAAAGGTAAATGCACTCCATCTCTTAAATAGTAATTTTGGTTGCTACTCAAGATTTGGAATATATTGATATGTTTTGTGTGGCACAGATATTGATCTGTCATTAAACATGTGCATTTTAATTGTTATACAATTGTAGAAATCTGGCCACTAGAAGACATTTGCCATTGCTAATTTTTCTGGTGTACCAGCTCTATTTGCTCAAATTGATTGTAATCACAATGAAAACCCACAAGCACACCCCTTTATCTGGCATAAATCATATCCTACTCAACCATATCCTGTCCACATATGTGACCCTCTCATACCTTTATTTTGTTGTTAAGAAACTATTCTTTTTAATATAATTTCTTATGAGAAAATATTAGACTACGCATTGTTTTTTTTTTGTTTTTTTGTTTCTTTATTTTTTTTTTATTAATGAATTCAAAAGCATACATCATCATTTGAAGATATACATATCAAGATTATTGCTTCAAAATATCAATAATTTTAAACAGTTTGCAGACAAAGAGTTTCCTTGCTACCTAGGAGATAATAAAAGTTTCAGAGTATACATGCAGTTATCTAAGAATGGCTACCTTGATACTTAGCATTCCATTTTCTAAATCAAATACTAGAAAAACGAAAGCGTCCTGTAAAATTACTTTGTGTCTTGACCATTTGTCTTAGACCATAGTTTTCTTGGGTGTCACATGTCCTACATTCAGATATTCCTCCCATATAAAGCATATGGAGAGATAGTCATCTTTTCGGTTAATTAGTCCATAATGTTATTTTTCTAATGTTAAGGTATTTTTCCATATATTTACTAAAGGGAGTTCAGGTTTTTTCCAACTCAGAGGTATCAATTTTTTCCCTGAGTTGACCAATATTGTCAAAAGTGCTAACCTAAGTTTACAAAAAGGTTAAAGAGAAAAGTCCAAATGTTAAAAGGTAGAGAAATGTTCAGTGCCCTGTCAATTTCTTTTTTGATTGACTCCCAATATGTTTTAGCTACTGGGCATTGCCACCAGATGTGGAACAGAGTCCCACTATCCTGGCAGCCTCTCCAGCAAGTTGTGGATACACTAGGGAAAAGTTGGTGGAGGCGAGTTGGAGTGTAATACCATCTGCACATTAATTTAAGGTTCATTTCCAAAATGGATGGCCATAACAGGTAATAAGTTCAGTTTGTGGCTTCAATTTCCCAGCTGAGAAAAAAACACAAACAGGAACAGATTCTGTTATGCCCAATGAGTGTGTCTCTTTCATCTTTAGATTAAGTGGGCAGGAAGTGTTCCCTACCAATGGGGTCAATGGTGAGCATGCTGTGGAAATATGTGTGTGTTTCTTTATGGTCTTGTCCCAGAGTCTATATGTTTCTCGGGTTGCCACAGATGCTGTGGTCGGGAGTGGCCTTTGGTTAGAAGGGAGCCAGCATTGCCCACCTAAATTAATGTCATTAGCTAAATGATGTTCCAACTGAACCCATTTTTTGTCGGATGCATGCTTGCACCAGTCTACTATCCTGGTCATAAAGGTCGCCAATCTGTAGTGTTGTAAATTTGGTGCCCCAGCGCCTCCTAATTCTTTAGGGCGGTAAAGCGTAGCTGTAGCTATTTGTGGGTGCTTATGTGCCCATATAAAGGAGGTCAACATTTTTTGTAGTTGATAGAGTACTTGTTCAGGAAGAGGAATGGGTAAAGTCTGCAAAAGGTATAGAATTTTTGGTAGTATTATCATTTTGACTGCGTTAAGTCTACCGAGCCAAGAGAGGAATTTAGTATTCCAGATTCTCAGCAGTGAGGCCACTTGTAGTTTGAGATTTTTGTAATTAAGTGATAATATATCTTGTATGTTGGGCGATATATAAACTCCAAGATATTTAATTGCTTTAACCTGGGTTCTGAATTGAAACAGTTGTTGAAGGCTATTTAGGGTCGCGTGTGTTAGGTTAACACTTAATAGTTCAGATTTATTTATATTTATACTGAAATTTGAATAAAGTCCATATGTTTGTAGGGAGTGTATCAGAGTGGGAACAGATGTGTTGGGATTTGTAAGAGTCATGAATATGTCGTCTGCATAGAGTGTTATTTTGTATTCTGATGAACCTATTTTATGTCATAAGAGTTGGAGGGGAACCAATGGCACTACTCAGAATGGAAAGACCTATTTACCTTTTAGTAAGCCATAATGTGGCAGGGTGTGGGTGCTGTGTAAAGAAACTAAATTGCAAATCAAAAGAAAAAGTATACACTTATAGCACTCCTAGGTCTATGACTCAAATAATATTTGTTGTGGTAACTTTAATTAAATCAAAAAACACTAATTATTCCCGAGGGAATAAATGAAATGGAAAGAAGACTTGAAATGATAGGAATATTAAAATATAACTTTTATTGGGTTTAAATAAAATAGGAAAAATTTATTAAAACCACACTTAGGTACCGACTGTAAGTTGAATCTAACCAATATCAGTGAAAAATCTTGGTGATTACCACTTCTAATGACCACTACTGTAATAAATATTACAAAGGGTAAAAAAGTTGCCTTGTAATTATAATTGCACAATATTATAATGCACTATCCAGTGAATATGAAGGCTATAAATAAGTATACATTATGTATAGATTATATTATGGCAATTGGTTATATCCCTTATCAGAGGTATCTCCTCAATATATTGTTTTTATAATAGCACAGATAATGTTGCTATCAAATATTAGCAGATCTGCTGGAATAGCAGTTATTTAAATTAAAACTGATTTATTATAGTTTTACTAAATCAGTATATTAATTATTCTTGATGTGTTTGTTTGTGTGTTAGTAGAGATGATAATTCTTAAATAATTCAAGTAGTCTAGTTAGTTTCAATGTTCAGTGTGTTTAGTGCCCTTTGGTTATGCAGCGTCAGGATAAAGTGACCTTAGTTGATTTATATTGCTGGATTGGTTAAACTTCTATGATGACCAAGATATTGGGTAAACTTGAATAGAGAGCTGCAAATTAAAGTGCCATTGGTTGTCGCCTTAGAACTGATAATAGCTTTTAGATAAATACAGTAATTGACTTCTGACCATGTAGTCATATATCATATCTAAGCTTCAGTGTTAGCTGCTCGATAGTGGCCGTATGTGGCAATAATAAACAACATAAGATTGGTGTTCTTAGGTTGTACTAAGTGTTACTCACTGTACACCGTGACTATGAGATATTTGTGCGATGCCACAGTTTGTTAATTAAATTACAACTGAAGTCACCATTAATAGGTTAAGCTAAGTTTAAATTGTAGCCTCTCAGTCACTTGCCCTGTGCTGTTAAACACACAACTGTCATATATGCAAGTCAGAAGTGACATCACACCACCGGGATTCACTGTATAATATAACCGGCAAGCCTCAATGCCGCCGCGATCTGAGTTAGAATATTAGCTTGGGTTAATTATTGCATGCACTCTGAGACTCATTCATACCCCCACCTACGAGTATAAGCTATGTGGATTATGTATTAGCGCGTCTCCCTATATACGGGACATCCGCTTCCACACAACTCTAGCTGGGGATTTGTGCTGCACTTGATCAGAGTAAGGGTTACTCACTAAGTATAACTGACCGCGGCATGTACAAGTTTGTGTTTGATATTGATATACAAAAACGTATTCATCGATCGTATGCCTGGCTGTTAGATTGTGAAGCTAAAATGCTCCGTTGTAGCCGCATTAGGTTATACCAGAGGTTATTGTTACAATGTTGATACAGTGTCAGTTAATACTACCCGAGACTTACACACTGAAGCTAGAGAAGCAAATCTGCTCTATAGGAGATAACCGCTTGGTCTAGAGATTATTATTACCACAAACACAGAACAGTTATTACTAACAGAGATTCACACACTGTAACTTGTGAAGCAGATCTGCTATGTAGGAGATGACCGCACAGATATAGTGGGTATTACCGAAGTGGTTTAGCACATATTAAATCATATAGTAAACAGATAGTTAGATGACTACAGTAAATTTCGGTAGCCTAAGGCTGTCTAAAAACACAGGAGCCCAATATCTTGGTCATCATAGAAGTTTAACCAATCCAGCAATATAAATCAACTAAGGTCACTTTATCCTGACGCTGCATAACCAAAGGGCACTAAACACACTGAACATTGAAACTAACTAGACTACTTGAATTATTTAAGAATTATTTAAGAATTATCATTTCTACTAACACACAAACAAACACATCAAGAATAATTAATATACTGATTTAGTAAAACTATAATAAATCAGTTTTAATTTAAATAACTGCTATTCCAGCAGATCTGCTAATATTTGATAGCAACATTATCTGTGCTATTATAAAAACAATATATTGAGGAGATACCTCTGATAGGGGATATAACCAATTGCCATAATATAATCTTTACATAAGGTATACTTATTTATACCCTTCATATTCACTGGATAGTGCATTATAATATTGTGCAATTATAATTACAAGGCAACTTTTTTACCCTTTGTAATATTTATTACAGTAGTGGTCATTAGAAGTGGTAATCACCAAGATTTTTCACTGATATTGGTTAGATTCAACTTACAGTCGGTACCTAAGTGTGGTTTTAATACATTTTTCCTATTTTATTTAAACCCAATAAAAATTATATTTTAATATTCCTATCATTTCAAGTCTTCTTTCCATTTCATTTATTCCCTCGGGAATAATTAGTGTTTTTTGATTTAATTAAAGTTACCACAACAAATATTATTTGAGTCATAGACCTAGGAGTGCTATAAGTGTATACTTTTTCTTTTGATTTGCTATTTTATGTCATGTAATTTTCCCTAATATATGAGGCTAAAATTTCCATGGATAAAACAAAAAGCAGCGGTGAAAGGGGACAGCCTTGTCTTGTTCCGTTGGAGATTGGGAATGGGTCTGAGATTGAGTCATTTAATTTAACTTTTGCTAGGGGTGTATTGTAAAGTGCAAAAATCATCCCAATTAAGTCCTGATCAAAACCGAATCTAGACAGGGTATGTTTTAGAAAAGACCAGTTGAGCCTATCGACGGCTTTTTCCGCATCCATTGAGATGAATGCGGAGGGAATTTGGTGTCAGTGAGCATGTTCCATTAAAGCTAAGATTTTGGTAGTGTTGTCCCTTGTCTCTCGTGTCGGTGTGAATACGACTTGATTAGTGTGAACTATAGAGGGGAGTACTTTATTAATACGAGTTGCAAAGATTTTGGCATATAATTTAATGTCTACACTAAGTAAGGAGATCGGACGAAAATTTGCTGGCGTTGTCGGTGGTTTACCCGATTTAGGGATCACTGAGACTTGCACCTCTAGCATGGAAGGTGGGAATGGCTTGTTTTCTGTGACTTCATTAAAGAGGAGGGCAAGGTGAGGGACTAAAACTGAGGAAAAGGCTTTGTAATATTTAGGCGATAAGCCATCTGGGCCCGGGCTTTTCCGATTAGGCATAGTAGTTATGGTGTGCTGAATTTCTTGTGTTGAAATTGGTCTTTTTAAATCTTGTAGTTGGTCTTGTGTGATTTTAGGGACATTGCATCTGGATATGTAGGATGCAAGGTTTAAAAGGTGTTCTTCCGAGGGGGTGGGGTCTTAGTTATGTAATAAAGTTCTGTATTGTATTCCTGTAAGGTGCTAAGAATCTCTTTCGTTGTGTTAAGGGGACGTTGGTGGTGTGGGTGGTGAATCTCATATATAAATGATTCAAACCGCTCCTTTTTTAGTGCCCGAGCCAATAATTTACCTGCTCTATCGCTTTCGCAATAAAACATACTATTTGTTTTTTTTGTGTAATGTTTGATATTCTATATCTAAGAAATTATCTAAGGCTGTGCGGGCGGCCTGATACTCTTGTTCTGTAGCTAAGTCATCTGGGTTTTGTTTTAATGCTAAGTCCAACTGGGAGAACTTGTCAGTTAAGTCTTTATACCGTTGTCGCAAGTTATACTGCTGTTGGGCTTTTAGTTTTATCAGCTCACCCCTGATTACACATTTATGTGCTTCCCAGATCTTATAAGTATCTTTTATGGAGTTGATATTATGTGTAAAATATTCTGAGACAAGTGTTGATATCTTAGATAGAGAATCTGGATCATTCAAAAGAGTTTTGTCCAATTTCCAGATAAATGTTTCTGAGCGTGTCTCTGGCCATAAAAACCTCAACCTCACGGCTGAGTGATCAGACCACGATGTAGGAGATATATCACAACGTTGTACATAGGGGAGGCCTTTTTGGTTAGTAAATGTATAGTCTAACCTACTATATGTTTTGTTAGGGTGTGAGAAAAAAGTATAATCTCTGGTTTCTGGATGTATGAGGCACCATATGTCATATAAATTTAGATCTTTTAAGTTCTTCCATAAAGATGTGGTGGTTTTCTTAGATATTGAGATTTTAGGGTTAGAGCTATCCTTTCCAGGTTGTAAGGGGAAGTTTAAATTTTTCCTAAACATGTTTTGAAAAAAGGAGGTTTGCTTGGAATTTGGGGCGTAAATATTCACTAGTGTTATGGGCTTACCATATAACAGTCCATTCAGTCCCAGAAATCTACCCTCTTTATCTCTACTAATGTGAGTGGTTGTAAATGGAGGTCTTTTTAATTAAGATGCTGACTCCAGCTTTTTTGTGGGGCCCAGAGCTGTGAAAGTGCGTGGTGTATGTTTTCCCAAAATATTTTGGTTCTTTTTGGTGTTGAAAGTGAGTCTCCTGTAAAAAAAAGAATGTCTGTCTGCATGTCTTCTTGACAGGTCTGATATTGCTTTAGAGCGTTTGTGAGTTGAGTTGAGACCTTTAGTGTTTTGTGTTAGTAGGATCAAGTGGTGTACAGGTTTATTTGTAAGTCATGACATTTTTACCTATACAGTGTGGAACAATTTCCAGGAATGCAGCATGTTACTTGGTTCTGAGTCTGGAAGAAAAAATATTGAAAACAAATTTTCCTGCAAGATAAAATGTTAATGATGCAAACAGTGCAATCAGTCAGTGTAAACTTATAACAAACAAGTAGATATACTGGAATTGTCCTATATAAACTATAATACAAGTCTCTCCTCCTAACATAGGGCATAATGAGAGAATTTATAGGGGAATTAGTATCGCAAGCCCCTGAGTCATATATAATAGTAGAGCACCTATTCTGGTGATTAAGCAATGTGGACAAAAGAACAAAACAAACATGGTGGTAAGTTATTATCTTGAAGACTTGTATCAAAGTCTCAGGGTGATGTGTTGGAATTGGTAGGGCTAGGAGTGTCATTATTTGACGGTGAGGGAGTGACAGCCTTGCCTTTTTTGGCTACCACAGTGTGCCAGGATGAAGGTCTAGCGGTTGATCTTTTAGTAGTGGGCTGTGCAGGACGAACCGTAGATGTTGTCTCCATTGGGTCGATACCCAGTGATGAGCAAAAAGATGGAATATCCTCTACTGTCTTACATATCAAGTGGGTATTGTTCCGAAGAACCCATATTTGTGCCGGGAAGCCCCACCTGTAGGGAATCTTTTTATTCCGGAGAGATGTTGTTAAGGATGCAAATTACTTCCTCTTTTGCAAAGTTTCATACAATGAGTCCTGATAAAATTGGATTACAGTTCCTCTGAAGTGTATTGGCTGTTTCTTGCATGATTAATTCAGTATCATTTCTTTTTCTAGAAAATGTTTTAATCTAATTACTATGTCCCTGGGTGGTGCTGTTTCAGGGGGCTTAGGACAAAGTGATCGGTGTGCCCTGACCCATTGGATATCAGTTGTATGTGAAGCTTCCTTTATATGCTGGAATAGAGCCTGCAGATAGACCGGAAAGTCACGAGGCAAGACATCTTCAGGCACTCCTCGAATTCAATATTCTTCCGCCTACTGCGGTTCTCCAAATCTTCTAATTTTTCTTGGAGTCCATAAATAATTTCTTGTTGGGATGAGACTTGTTCAGATAAAGTGTGAACTTCTTCTTTGAGTAGATCTTGATTACTTTCTATAGATTCTATCTGGAATCCTAAAGTATGTATATCCTGTGACATAATTGCTAATTCCTCCCTGATACATGTGCGGACAATGTCCGCTATATCTGACTTTGAGGGCAGGTTATGAAGCAAAGATGCTGGGAGTTGTGTCTCAGGGGGTAGTGACTTTGTGTGAGCATTTAGCTGTGAGTTTGGAGTAGGAGATCTTCCCCCATTACTTGTTTCAAGGAGTGGGGCTTCCGGAGGGTCTGTAGCATATAAAAAAGAGGACATAGTGAGAGTTTTCATAGATGTTGATTTAGCTGGTTTGTTGCCCTTAATTGTGTGCCTTGATGTCATTATTGGTGTTGTAAGGGTTCAGAAGGATGAGCAATATCAGAGGCGCGTAAGCGTCACTGAAATATCAAGGTAGTCTGGTTGTTGTATCTTCAGGCTCGCTCAAATATGTCAATAGGCTAAAGTAGTGATTACTATAACCAGAGCAGGCTTTTGTGGCGTTATTATTCCTAATTGATTAAGACAGATTAGAGATTGCCCTATTCTTGTAGTTTTAATTAGCACAATTGCTTAATCTTTTCACTGTATTTCAGGTATGATTGGCTCCTGCCTTTTCCATAAGTATATACCAGTTCTTATTAATCTGGGATGTTATAGAGCCAGCAGCAGTTTATACAGTCACTTAATGAAAGTACCTAACAGATTGTTGGCAGATGTGCTAAACCGGGCTAAGTGGTGCTTTTAACAGTTAGAAAGCAGCGCTCTTTGCAGATGTAAGGTTTAAATCTTACCGGTCTTTTCCACTGCCTTTGCGTGCTTGGAAGTAGGTATCAGCTCTGGAAGATTGGTCGCCATGTTAATTATCCTGTATAGCGTCTGAGCATGGATGTCTTTATGCTGGCTGTTGTGTTGCAGTTAATACCGCAGATCGTCTGATGTAGTGAGATGTCAATGCCGTACAGGCCGCACTTCCGGTATGGGCTATGGCGCAGTAACTTGAAGGGCCAAGTGAAAAGCGAGATATTTACCGGATCGCTGGTCTCAATACTGCAAGAAAGGGTTAATTTTGTTATGCAGGGTTTCAGGAGTCTTTTACCCATATTTTGAAAATAGATGTTGTTAGACCATCACCAGAATAGATCAGCAAGTGCTGGCTTTTGCATGGAGCTCCGGTATTAAACTGCTCTCATGGCAGCATCCGGCTCCGCCCCATACGCATTATTTTTTCTGTGACAAACAATTAGTCTGAACCTTTTTTTTTAAATCTGTGCACATCTATTATAAACAGATTTTTACAGGGGCATTGCTAAGTTCTAAAAAGACTGGGGCTTCAGACCAAGGGAATATTTATTGCCGCCCCAACACACCCACACACAGAAATACACACACAAATATAACACACGCACACACATAGAAATACACACACAAAGATAACACACGCACACACACAGAAATGTTCTCACACTCCACACATACAGAAAAACACACACACAACATACAGAACAACAAACACACTCTCAGACACAGAAATATTCTCACACACAGAAATGCTCTCACACAGAGAAATGCTCCCACATATAAAAAAGCTCTCACACACAGGACAATTACCCCCCCCCCCTCTGTGATCTCTTGCAGTGACAGCAAGGTGTGTACTGCTTAAATGTGATATAATCAGTGATAACACTACATGTTGAGGAGCGCCTGCCCTTAGTGATAAAATACTAGTAAGGTTAGCAGTGGATGGGACTGACTTATCATCTCTAAACACTATTGACATAACCACTGCATCAAACTGCTGCTGTCCTCTGTTAATCCACTGTTCTCTGCCTAATTATACTCTCACTTAGTAGTGTTTCTTTGCTTTGCAAGCAGGTCAATACACCGCCTCAACTGTTCTCATTTACATTCCCTGATCTCGTGCAACAGCCATGGGGGCGGTGCTGCACCAGGAAATTCTTACACATCGTTAAATGGTCTTGTGCGATGTTAAATTGTCTGTCCGTAACAATATATGAAATATTTAATATTCCATAAAATCTGTAAACATGACAGAAATATATACCTAAGACCAAGGAAGATTTTATATCCAGAGCCACAGAATTTTATGCCTAGGACACACCTCATGGTTGAGTTCTACAATGAGGGATGGACTCTCAGGGCAGACTTAGTTATACCATGAGATAGGAAGCCAAAGACCATGGCGGTTTCAGGAAAATTACACATCAATTATTCAAACCCGGGGGGGCGGAGCCAACTACTGAGGGAACAAGACGTGCAATTCATCAGCTCCCAAAGATTTCTTAGTTTTAGAGATATAAAATAAGCATTTTTGCAAAATTTTCATCCTATGAATATCTCTAGACTGGGCAGCTATAGCAGAGATCAACCCGAGGATAATATATAGGTTTAATCCGGTATCTAACCGAGCTACAGGCACTAGCGGTAACCACGAGGCATCAGGAGCTACCGACCCCACAGACGCAACTCCAAATAGGAGATCCGTGTGACTGTACAGCTAACCATGCAGGATTTTTACTCCCAGATGTGGGTGCTACTTGGTAACTTCGCAGAAAAGGCACAGCTTGCCCTTGACCACCCAAACCCTGCAAAGGATACTGATATCGCAGAGAGAAGAGTACGTGCGGCTGCATTGACTCCTTCAGCAGTTGCAGATACTGGCGACATAGCGAGCTACAAGCTGAAACCTACCAAGGAGCGTGATATGCCCTCTGTGACTTCGCAAGCTGCAACATTACCAGCCACTAATCCTCCTCTGAAGAAAGCGGCTGCGGTGATTCTCTTGGCGCAAGAAGAGGTGATTGCTACATTACACCAAGGTATGCCGGCTTACTCCCTTGCTACCCCATGCACGGATCCTATCCCAGCACTAGACTTCTATGCAATGTAGGAGCGAGCAGAGCTGTGTACCCTTACACCGCAAGTAGCTCTATTTACATGGTATTTTAAACCAGCATGGGGTCACAGAGCATGGGTACTTGATGCTGTTACATCTGCGGCCTTAACGGCCCTCTGCTCTAGATCTTGCCCTTTGAAAGATGTCAGAAGGTGGGCATATTTATGGAGACATACCAGAATTGGAGTGGGCTAACTGTCAGCATAAGCACGGTTTACAGAGGTTGCAGATGCGGCGCTCTGATTTAAGTTGGTGCTGGCTAAACTACTGACAGGTTGCTTGGACAATAAATCCGGAGCTGGTAATATGCAACGATAAACTTGGCTAACACACATCTCCCTCTCTGCCTGAGCAACGAGTTTTGTCCCTATTACTGTGACCGCCTCCAGAACATTACTATCTATTTATAATACTAATTGAATGTACTATGGGAGTGTGTATATCTGCTTATTTGTACCTCGCCATGATAGTGCTTACACAGATCTTCATGCTTAACTTATTGTTTTGTTGGTCTCTGTGCATTTGATACGAGTTATTGCTGTAAAATATGATAGGTGCATGCAATGTGTGTTATATTGGTGTATTCCTTCTGTTGTTACTACACTGTGATACTTAGAGATTCTACTGAGCTTTGCCCCACTACAGCGTGGACGTGGCCAGCGGCCGAGGCTGCGTCCCAACATTCTTTACACTCCATCAAGCAGTTGCTCTGTGAGGCCCAGTTGTTTGCTTGCTTTTTTTGTACTGTCGCAGTTTCATTGTTGCTACCCAGGTTACACAGTTTAAGTAATCTATTCCTGCTCCAACTTCAGTTTTAGATTCTGTATTGCTCTGGGGACAACCTCGTACAGTTATATGTGTTATATATTACATTGGTCCCACTGTAACCCCCATAGTCTACTTTTGCCCTTACATGTAATATCCCATTGTGAGTTTATGAATATACCAGTATGATGGTGCCTGACATTAATATTTTGGTACTAACACTCTTCAGCCATAATATGTTAGCTCTGTTAGTTTTATTATGACAGATCCTATATATGATTTCATTCTCTGAGCTATGTGTCCTGTTCTCATGTCTTCTGTCACCTCCTATTCACATTTATATAGAAGCTTAATAGCTCTCCACATACCAGTATATGTAACATATTCAACTGCCTATTAGACTCTTATCTTTACTGCCGCAGGGCATAGGGCCCGTGTCCTGTGGCAGATTTAATTTTTCCGTCACTATCTTACATATCTTGACCTGGTAGCAATTGGGTTATTATAGTGACTATGTGGATTTCCATGTCACAATTTGTGGAGTTAAATCTGCACGACACTAGTGCTTCTATGGCTTTCTTTTACACACCGCTCAGTGTTTTGAGCTGACTGCAACTATGAGGTGTACTATACATATCACAATTACTGGGTAAGTCATGTTTACCGTTAAGTACCTATGAAAAGAGGAACTCCGGTTCAACAGACATAATGACCTCTGTACCCCCCCCCATACTATAGAACTCAGGTTAGGCTGGATTCATCCTGAGTCTTTAAAACGGTTTTTCTCGTCACACAACCGCAATTAACCTATGGTTTTATATATTCTTTATATCATATATATACTCTAGATTGCTACATGCTTTTTTTTTTCTTTTACACTGGTATATAGAGTAATATCAAAGAAAATACAGAAAATATGAGGTTTACTTTTAACATATATTGCATAAATGTGATGTAACAGATATGACTATATATTGTGGCAATAAGATGGATATGTTCTTTCTGTGTATATGTGAATGACATTTGTACAATACTTTCTCTGTTGTACTGCATATTTAACCTCAATAAAAATTATTTAAACAAAAAAAAAAAAAAAAAAAAAAACTTAAAGGATGATTACAAATCCATATACGTATATACTGTGAACGTTTGCAAATGCTCAGTATTAGCTGGTGCCTCATAAAGTGTGCATAAAAAAGAGCACATAATGATAATGAAAGTAAACTGGGTTCTTTTCTTTTTTTTAAATTGCATGCTCTAAGACTAAGTCATGAAAATTTAAAGGGACAGTAAATTCAATATAAAACATCAATGGATTGAATAGAACATGACATGGTAAACACATTTCCATACTATGATCAATTTTGTTTACTTCTCTTGGAATAATGTGTTAATGAGTAATTATAGGTGAGCTCTGGTGCCTGCATGTGTCTTTAGCTATCTGGCAGCAGTGTTTGCAACAAAGCTTATAGCAATGTTATACAGAGGTAAAAACACTGCTGTCATAGAAAGACAAATACATGTGCATGCTCCTAAGCTCCTATCAGCAGACCTAGGTTTACTTTTCAACAAACAATACCAAGAGAAAAAAAAGCAAATGTGATAATAGAAGTCAAAAAGTTGTTTAAAATTGCACACTATGTCTGAATAATGAACATTTAATCTGGCTTTACTGTCCTTTTAATTTAGACTTTAGTGTCCCTTTAATGGTCACAGACGAACCCTTTTCAATAACTACCCAAATAAACACTAAAATACCTTAAAACATTAAATATATATATATATATATATATATATATATATATATACACACCTGTATATATCCATATAGATATATATGTATAGATATATATATTAAAAGAAAAAAGAATATATATATATATATATATATATATATATGTATACAAACATTTAAAAAGAGAAATAACATTGGAATGTAAAATATGCAACCTGTAGGTCCTGCTTGGGTAAAATGCTTAGTAAATCTAATGTAACCTGTGAGAGAAATTTAGACACCTCCCTGTTCATTCCAGGGATATTCTCTGTCCCTCCTACTTTTTGAAACTGTCAGGCTCATTTCACATAGAAAAAAAAACTCAAAATGCAATGTAGTTTGTAAAAGATACACAAAAATATACAAAGCATGATCCTAATTTGTTACATAGAAACTTTCAAAGCAGAATCGGAATTTGGAAAATCACAATCTTAAAGGGACATGAAATATAAACATTTTTTTTCAAGCAATGTTTTTCAGAAATAAGCTGATAAGTGGCTGCATATTTTTTCCTCTTGTTATTGGCTCACCTTATGTGTTTAGCTAGCTGCTGCCAGTAGTGCATTGATGTTTTGGGGAGGTAAAGATGTAAACGTTAAGAGTTATTAATGGTAGAAGCATTTTGGGATTGTGATCATTGAAAAGATACACTGACAAATCATTATCTATCAAAAACAATCACAAGATTTACTTAATTTCCTTTTGCATTAGTGTATATAAAATGTGCATCCTTTTTGTAATCCTTAATAACAGAACACTGTAAGTTACCTATAAAATAAAACTGAATAGTTAAACAGAGCAATGGATATTGTTACACGGCTAGCTGCTGAATTGCTAGATAAATACTTCTTTTTAATGGTAATGGCAATTTAATACACAGCTAATAATAGATGTGGGAGAAAGATAGATGACAATTATGCATACATAATTTTAGCCCATTTCAGTAATATGTAACATTTGTTTGTGCTAATGGTCAGCTAACATGACTTTTTTATTAATTGATTTTGAATAGTGGATAAACGTGTAGGCAAATGTTCTTGTAATTAGCAATTAATTGCTAATTGCTTGATTGTCAAAGTTTTGCTGATTTTAAAAATGATGTAAAAATGTATGTGCTTCACCTGGAAATTTTTTCCCCATCATTTTTTATAAATCTATTTGTAAAAGAAAGGGTGAAAGCTTTCAATCTGCCCTAGCAAACTAATATATGGCTGGCTGGATCGCTCACTTCTCATCTGTTCTAAAGAGAAATGTCCTGTCTTATGTATGTATTAAGAAGCTGAATTATTAATGCACATAGAATACAAAATGCAAAGTCCAAAAATCTGATATTTACTAAGATAAAGATGCATGATCTGCATATCTGGGAACTTTCAAATCCCAGCCCTTGAAAATATTAAATTTCTCTTGTGCCAGTTTTCACTTATCATTCTAATACACATCGCGAAGGCTTTTGAAAGTTTTGTTCACATCTCAGCTGTTTAATATATACATTACTCTCTCAACATATCTTTCATTAATGTGTCTAACAGTGACCACTAAAATCATGGCTTGTTTGAAGGAAATATCTTTATTACCTATTAAAGATATAGTAAAAAATCTTATAGTTAAAAGTGTTTTATCCAAATATTTTTATAAGTGCAAATTCTCGTAGCAAATTCTGTGCTTAGAGGTATTTGAAAATAGCCCTTGACTAGGTTAACAAAGGCACATTGTGCAAGGAGATGAATGTATAACCACAAACTGCTTTCTGTATTTTGTCCGTGTTGTTACTATGCTAGTTGTTGGAGGTGGGGGGTATAGGGAAAGGGCAAAGACTAACGGCTAGATTTAGAGTTTTGTCGGTAACTACCCGCGTAGCTAACGCTGGCTTTTTTCTGGCCGCACCTTTAAAATAACTCTGGTATTGAGAGTCCACAGAATGGCTGCGTTAAGCTCCAAAAAAGGAGCGTAGAGCATATTTAACGCAACTTCAACTCTCGATACCAGAGTTGCTTACGGACGCGGCCAGCCTAAAAAACGTGCTCGTGCACGATTCCCCCATAGGAAACAATGGGGCTGTTTGAGCTTAAAAAAAACCTAACACCTGCAAAAAAGCCGTGTTCAGCTCCTAACGCAGCCCCATTGTTTCCTATAGAGAAACACTTCCTAAGTCTGCACCTAACACTCTAACATGTACCCCGAGTCTAAACACCCCTAACCTTACACTTATTAACCCCTAATCTGTCGCCCCCGCTATTGCTGACCCCTGCATATTATTATTAACCCCTAATCTGCCGCTCCGTTAACCGCCGCTACTTACATTATCCCTATGTACCCCTAATCTGCTGCCCCTAACACCGCCGACCCCATTATTATATTTATTAACCCCTAATCTACCCCCCACAACGTCGCCTCCACCTGCCTACACTTATTAACCCCTAATCTGCCGACCGGACCGGACCACTATTATTATAAAGTTATTAACCCCTAATCCGCCTCACTAACCCTATAATAAATAGTATTAACCCCTAATCTGCCCTCCCTAACATCGCCGACATCTAACTTCAATTATTAACCCCTAATCTGCCGACTGGAGCTAACCGCTATTCTAATAAATGTATTAACCCCTAAAGCTAAGTCTAACCCTAACACTAACACCCCCCTAAATTAAATATAATTTTTATCTAACGAAATTAATTAACTCTTATTAAATAAATTATTCCTATTTAAAGCTAAATACTTACTAATATAGCTACAATATAAATTATAATTATATTATAGCTATTTTAGGATTAATATTTATTTTACAGGTAACTTTGTATTTATTTTAACCAGGTACAATAGCTATTAAATAGTTAAGAACTATTTAATAGCTAAAATAGTTAAAATAATTACAAATTTACCTGTAAAATAAATCCTAACCTAAGTTACAATTAAACCTAACACTACACTATCAATAAATAAATTAAATAAAATACCTATAATTATCTAATTGGGTTAGATTAGGGGTATGTGGGTGGTGGGTTGTAATGTTGGGGGGGGGGGTATTGTATGTTTTTTTTTACAGGCAAAAGAGCTGAATTTCTTGGAGCATGCCCCGCAAAGGGCCCTGTTCAGGGCTGGTAAGGTAAAAGAGCTTTGAACTTTAGTAATTTAGAATAGGGTAGGGCATTTTTTTATTTTGGGGGTCTTTGTTATTTTATTAGGGGGCTTAGAGTAGGTGTAATTAGTTTAAAATTGTGTAATATTTTTCTAATGTTTGTAAATATTTTTTTTATTTTCTGTAACTTAGTTCTTTTTTATTTTTTGTACTTTAGTTAGTTTATTTCATTGTATTTATTTGTAGGAATTGTATTTAATTTATTTATTGATAGTGTAGTGTTAGGTTTAATTGTAACTTAGGTTAGGATTTATTTTACAGGTAAATTTGTAATTATTTTAACTATTTTAGCTATTAAATAGTTCTTAACTATTTAATAGCTATTGTACCTGGTTAAAATAAATACAAAGTTACCTGTAAAATAAATATTAATCCTAAAATAGCTATAATATAAATATAATTTATATTGTAGCTATATTAGGATTTATTTTACAGGTAAGTATTTAGCTTTAAATAGGAATCATTTATTTAAGAAGAGTTAATTAATTTCGTTAGATTAAAATTATATTTAACTTAGGGGGGTGTTAGTGTTAGGGTTAGACTTAGCTTTAGGGGTTAATACATTTATTAGAATAGCGGTGAGCTCCAGTCGGCAGATTAGGGGTTAATAATTGAAGTTAGGTGTCGGCGATGTTAGGGAGGGCAGATTAGGGGTTAATACTATTTATTATAGGGTTAGTGAGGCGGATTAGGGGTTAATAACTTTATTATAGTAGCGGTGCGGTCCGCTCGGCAGATTAGGGGTTAATAAGTGTAGGCAGGTGGAGGCGACGTTGTGGGGGGCAGATTAGGGGTTAATAAATATAATATAGGGGTCGGCGGTGTTAGGGGCAGCAGATTAGGGGTACATAAGTATAACGTAGGTGGCGGTCGGCAGATTAGGGGTTAAAAAAATTTAATCGAGAGTCGGCGATGTGGGGGGGCCTCGGTTTAGGGGTACATAGGTAGTTTATGGGTGTTAGTGTACTTTAGAGCACAGTAGTTAAGAGCTTTATGAACCGGTGTTAGCCCAGAAAGCTCTTAACTACTGACTTTTTTCTGCAGCTGGAGTTTTGTCGTTAGAATTCTAACGCTCACTTCAGACACGACTCTAAATACCGGAGTTAGAAAGATCCCATTGAAAAGATAGGATACGCAATTGACGTAAGGGGATCTGCGGTATTGAAAAGTCGCGGCTGAAAAGTGAGCGTTAGACCCTTTTTTGAATAACTCCAAATACCGGCGGTAGCCTAAAACCAGCGTTAGGAGCCTCTAACGCTGGTTTTCACGGCTACCGCCAAACTCCAAATCTAGGCCTAAGTGAGGAAGGAGGAAATAAGAGAATGATGCAAATACCTGGTGAGTGAGGACAAACAATTAAAATATAATCCACATGAATAAAAGGGGATGTATACTAGGTTGGATTAAAGGGACAGTAAAGCCCATATTAAACGTTTATGGTTTAGATAAAGCATGTAATTTCAAATAACGCAAAGAGCAGAACTTACATTATCGCAAGCACATTAATGTACTCTCCTATTGACTTCCATAGAGAGAGAAAAGTGGAAAAAAACCTAACACTCATACTCTTGCGCTAACCTGAATCACCATAAATCCCCCACTCTAATATCCCTTAAACCTCCACATAACTCACATCAAAGTACCTGCTGCACTATTAACCCCTAAACCGCCACAACCCCCATCGCAAAGTAAACCACTACCCTATTAACCCCTAAACTGCCACAACCCCCATTGCAAAGTAACCCACTAACATCTAAACCCGTAGCATAACACCCTTTAAGTTATTCAAAAACAGACTAACTTTACCTGCAAAAAAAATCCCTAACAGTACCTTTAAAAATAAAAAACATAAAAAACATAACCTTACCTATAAAAATAAAAAACATAACTTTACCTAAAAGCTAACAAACCTAACATTGCTTTAAAAAACAACCATACATTACTAGAAAAAACAACCTAACATTACTTTAAAAAAACAAACTACCATGTACATACGAAGATCGCCGCCGTGATGAAGATCTTTTGGTTCAAAAAATTATTTCATGATTCAGAGAATACAATTTTAAGCAACTTTCTAATTTACTTCTATTATCTAATCTGTCTCATTCTCTTGGTATCATTTGTTGAAGGAGCAGCAATGCACTACTGGTTTCTAACTGAACACATGGGTGAGCCAATAACAATCAGTATATATATGCAGCATCCGATCAACAGCTAGGACCTAGGTTATCTGCAGCCCCTGAGCTTGCCTAGATAAACCTTTCAGCAAAGGATAACAAGAGAAGGACGCAAATAAAATAAAATAATAGAAGTAAATTGGAAAGTTGTTTACAATTGTATTCTCTCTAACTTAAAACAGTGAAGGGGGGGGGGAAGAAAAAGAAAAGAAAATTCCAGTAGAGTCTACAATTTGTTTTGTCTCTCCCTCCCTTTTTTTTTTTTTTTTTGTTTTTGTTTTTTCCTTTGGTTTTTCTTTTTCTTTTTAACTAGTTTGGTTGAAGTATATTGGCATAATTTTGCAAATTGTAAATATTTACCACTTGTTGGTTCATGTAAATTGGAAAGATAATCAGCCCTGCGTGGCGCGAAATTTGTTTTTCTGATTATATTGTACACATTGCTGGTTATAAATAAAAATTAAGAAAATTGTAAAAAAAATAAAAAAAAAAAAATGAAAAAAAAAATGCATGTTCTATCGGAATAATGAAAGAAACATTTTGGGTTTCATATCCCTTTAAATTTGATGAAAAAAAAAAGTTGATAACTTTGCAACCTGTACAATATCTACATCAACTTAGCAAACTGATAATTTAAATGTTTAAATGTAAAAATAAAAAATAGACAATAAAAAAAAAATTGTATTCTCTATCTGAATCATGAAAAAAAAAAATTGGGTTTCATGTCCCTTTAAGTTTTGTTTTGAGATTTTTTTTTTTTTAGATAGACTTTTTTTGGGGGTAGGTTAATTGTAGAAGTTTGTAGACTTTTTTTTCAGAAAAAGAGCTGACACTTTAAGACAATGAACTACAAAAGGCCTTTTTAAGGGCTATTTCTGAAGTTTAGTGTAAGTATATGTTTTATATTTTGGGGTGTTTTTTTAGTGGGAATTTAGAAAAGGCATAACTCTTTTTTATTTTTGGTAATTTTTTTTTAGAATTTTTTTTCAGCAATGTTAGGGTTGTTAGTTTAAAGGTAAGGTTAGGGTTTGTTAACTTTTTCAGGTAAGTTTTTTTTTTAAAAGATACTGTAAGGTTTTTCTGTTTTACAGGTAAGGTTAGTCTGTTTTAGGGTAACTTAGGGGGTGTTATGTTAAGGGGTCAATAGTGTAGTGAGTTACTTTGGGATGGGGGTGTTGTCTTTTAGGGGTTAATAGAATAGTTTAGTGCAACAGTTTCATCTGGCAATTTTTCAGTTTTGAGCAACTGCATTTACTTTCAACTTGTAATACGAGTTGATATTGCCGCCCAACTCCACCCATAGACAATATGGGGAGCATAAATTACAGCTATTTTGCACAAACAGAATTGCAGTAATTTAAACAGGGTGCCACTTGTAATATGGATTTGAGCATAAAGAACATAGCAATCTTTCAATCGCGATTACGCTCCTCGCGCTAATGATAGCACTCCACTCGTTATCTGGCCCTTAACATGTTCAGCTAGCTAGTAGTGCATTGCTGGTCCTTCAACAAAGGATACCAAAAATGAAGGAAATATGATAATAAAAGTAAAATGGAAAGCTGTTTAAAACTGTATGTTCTGCTGAAACAAGAAATAAAAATTCAGTGTTTCATTTTCCATAAATGCTTCAAGAAATTCATGAAAAGTAAATAATATTCCCTTAAAGTAATTCATAATGTATGATGAACATGGCTATTTATTTATAAAGCCAATAATACCTAATAAAAAAGGTAACAATAGAATTTTAGAATATTAGCATTCAAATGTTGTTTGTCTTTCTGTGATTTCTGTGTAGTACAATGTATTAAAAATAATGTTCCTGTATATACCAATATATTGAAATGTTTTATACAAATATTCAGATGTTAACTTTTAATATTTGTATATTAACATTAATTTCACAAAAACATTTAAATGAGAGAATAGATGTTAAATGGCAGAGCTCATGCTTAAAAGGGATAAAAAGAGAAAGAAAAAAAGAGAAAGAAAAAGGGAGAGAGAAAAAAGAGGAAAGAAATGAAAAATAAAAAACGGTGCTTGAGAAACTAAAAGAGAGAATAATCTAGGAGAAAAGTGAACAAAGAAGAGAAAACAAATGCAGATTGGAAATTGGACAGAAGAATGGAATGGGTAGAGAAAAAGTAATAATAAAGTGCAAGGTATATAAAAGGAAGAAGAATTGAAGAGTGCTTATTAAAGGGATATGAAACCCAAGTTTTTTCTTTTATGATTCAGCTGGAGTATGCAATTTTAAGCAACATTGTAATTTACTTCTATTATCTATAATCTTTTGTTGAAAAGCAGGGGCGTAAGCTTAGGAGCCAGCACATTTCTGGAGCACTTTATGGCAGCAGTTTTAAAGAATGTTATCCATTTCAAAGAGCACTAGATGGCAGCACTGTTTCCTTTTATACAGTCTACCTAGGTATTTACTCAACACAGACTATAATGGGAACAAAGTCAATTTGATAAAAGAAGTAAATTGGAAACTTGTTTTTTTAAATGATATGTTCTGTCTAAATCACAAAAGAAAATTGATGACTCATCTCTAGCAAGTTATCATGGAGGACCTATTCCTGGTCGTTAAAGCTCTGATGGAGAAGCGGGAGGCGTTGATCTATAAGAGAGCCGACCGCATTGTGGCGCAGTACCCCGCATCACGTCTAGAGGAAGGCGCAGTTGAACCTACCGGAGCATCGCATAGTGACCCGCCACCCTCCCCACCTCTTAGTCCGGGCCCTGCGAGCAAGAGCATCCCAGAGTGCAACGTATCTGAAGCCTTACCGTCTGGCTTGGCTGTGGAGCTGGGAGGGCCGGGTGATGCTGTGAGAGATTGGAGCCTTGGTGTTACAGGCCGGCGCCTCCCGATCAACGGAGCCATAAGATGGAGTCCCGGCCTGGGATCGGTCTTGTTCGTTGCCCGGGGAGATGCGGCCGGCTCCCCTGGGTGGGGAATGATTCCCCCGGGCGGGATCTCGCCTAAGTATTGCGGTGGCCTACCCTGGAGGTTCAATGGCTTGTGTTCCTCTTGCTTCCTCAGCTGGCCTAGTCCTGTGGAGACCGGGAGGTTCCTTCCTCTATCCTGTCGACGGGATCAGACAGGTATTGGGTGACATTGCAATGATCAGAGATGAGGTTGGACCCTTGGGTCAGGCACTAGGAGTTTCACCCCCCCCCCTCCCGTACTGAAGAATTGGGCCCCTTTGCATACGTTATGTGTGCCGATGTGTAATATGCGGGACATGTTTTCTGCTAGAAGATGGCTGCTTAGCTGGCAGCGGTGTTTCTGAAGAGCTGGCACCGGGTAAATATGACTGATAAGTTGGGTCCGGAAATAGAGGGCCATGAATATATAACTCTGCTGAGGGCCGTGCTTCCTGATATGAACACTATATGACTCTCTGTCCGGATTTGACACCCTGGGGCACCTAAGATGAGAATTGCACACTCTAGCCCTACACATATATTGTAAAAAATATTTATGTTTGTGCCTGCAGAACCCAGGCAATATTATTCCATGCACTGTGACCATCGGGTGGGGGGGTGTTTCATATGTGCACTATATATTGGGATTGGTACTGCTTATTTGAAAAGTTAACCGCTTGTATTCCTTCTCTATCTTTCTATCTAACCGGATGTGTTATGTCAATTGGCTACAACTGTTGAATACATGTTATATATAATTTGCACCATGTTACATATTCCCCTTCCTGGGTAACTGTTACAGCATAGTGCAGAAACTAAGAGGGGCCAATTCAGATAGTTGAGAGGTATGTATGTAGAATATTCCATTGAGGCCTCAACAAAGCGTGTCTAAGGAATTTAGGAGCGACCCACAATGATTTATTTAGAGGTTTGTCTGATTTATGCTGTGAAATACAGTGCGATTGTGTAAATGTTTGTTCAGGTCGACACTCACTGCATCAATATGTCAGGGGGGGTTTCTACAGTGAGAAGAATATAGATCTCCACCACACTTTAGTAGATTCACGCAAGTTCTCAGCAGAAAAATTCTAGCAGGTTTCCTTACAGGCTAAGGGACCTACATTATCATCATTGGGTGGGTGGAACCATACTGACATGCCGGGTTCTAGAGGGCCCCTGCAGCTATAGCCCCCCCCAAATCCATATCAGACCTATACTATTATATTGATAGATATGTCGCCCCATGTTCAAACGTGCATAGTTTAGCAAATACACAGCCTATATTGCATCTTCTGGAGTCTTAATATGAAAATTACGCTGTACTACTATTATCACCCACTTTCTTATTTTCTGTTGTCCAAACTTAGTTATATGTACCACAAGTTGTGTTGCATTTACCAGGGACAAATCCAAGCTTGCATATGTTATGATTTGGTCACTGAAAGTGAGTTTATTCCAAGTTAACTGTCTTAATCTGTGTTATTTGTTCTTACAGAGAAAAGTTGGTCATATATGACATAGTAGTTAGATGATAAGTTTCGCTGAATATATCAAGGACGAGTACAAGCCTGCATAGGTTAAGAATTGGTTACTGCATTTAGGCTTATATCAAGCTGATTGTTTGGTGTGTGTTATATGTTCTTTTGTAACTGTATTTATGTAAAATGAGGTGATATCCATGGCTGGAAAATGTACCTTTGGGTTAAGATATGCTTTGATCCTGCTGGTGTGAAGACATGCTTGTTTAATTAAATGTGTAAATCCTAATGTATGACAAATGGGCATGTTGCCATGATGTTTCTTTCTGAAATTGTACGCTTGTTTGCCATTGCACCTCAATAAAAAACTATTATAAAAAAAAAAAAAAAAAAATTGATGAGTTTCATATCCCTTTAAACAAAACCTCTGGGTTGTACCTTACCTTTGCCAATATGAAATAATAATGCTGCACTGATAAACAATTACTTAAATGCTATACAAGAATGTTTAAAAGTCAAGAGTTGTACACCACAAGTGCGAATCAATATAAACTAGGATTATATAATAGATAAAAAAATAAGTTCATATAACAATCTGAAATAAATCCACTAATGTTTAATAAGTGGTTTAGAAGGGTCAAATAAAGCATAAGAGAAACTGTTCAAAGGATCCAATACACTATTTTAAATGTATTTTCAATCATAAAATGCAAAAAAATAACCCTATAGTATAAGGGCAATCACAAGCTCATATAAGTCACCTTAAAGAGTCACTCAATTAAAAATGAAATGTTCATGATTTAGATAGAGCATTCCATTTTAAACAACTTTCCAATTTACTTCCATTTAAAAAATGTGCATGGGGCGGAGCTAGCCTGTAAAGGAGAAATACGCACTCTGGCAGAGCTCTGTAGTTAGAAGTTTATAAAAACAGTTAAATAAGTCCTAGAACTGGCAATTTTTGTTCCAGTGCACCCCACTAGCTACTGGGACGGAATTGTGCTTATATGGCAGTGGAGGAGATAAAATATCTGTAAACTGAACTCGGATCACTAGTTAGCTTTACGGAGAGCCAAAGCCCTGTTACAGCTGCAAAGTTCTGGTGAAGAAAATTGCTAGGTGGGCCCACCTCGTAGTGAGCATTGCCCCATTCGAAGATACAACAGATAACGGAAGGAACCGATATAACGTCACATACCGGTCGGTGGGAAGCTCCGTAATTTTGAGGCCTAATAAGCACCATAGCAAGGAGAAGAGAATTGAGGCCCGAGCTAACATCGGAGAACCTGTACAATCAATGGCAGTTTAAACCTACCAGGCAACAGAAGAAAAGTGGTAAGGTGACAACTTATTCACCCTATACGATAGTCGCACTGAGCTTGACAGTCTCTGTGAGGTGCAGTCCTCCAAGGGGGGTGTCCACTACATTTAATACATGGAAATAGAGAGGCCCTCCGCTTATACCATTCTGTAAGCAAGATTATTTACAAAAAGAGGTGATCTACATGATCCCCAAGCTTTTGTAAGAAACTTAGATAAGAGGTCTTTGATCTCAACTCACCTAAAATGCACAGACAGTTTGAGTGCGTATCAGGTCTGTCCATACTCTGATAATATAACACCGGTGTTGACTGGGACTTTTGTAGTAACTAACTTATGAGGCCATATTGTGGGTAAATTGAGCACGATCCCCTCCATTTCCCTGGTGCCAGTGGGTCATATCCCTCTTCCATTTCCCATCATCATCCAGTGGGGACACTTGCCCTGGGGAGAAGTGACAATTTAAGGCCCAACAATAGAACCGCACATGTGGGGAACAATCGCTTAACAAATCTTCTTACAGACAAGAGGAGTTAGCTTAAGACCAACTATGGACAGTTAATTTGGAGGACATGTGCAGTCTGACAGATGGAAAGTGAAGGGGATGTACACTGCCTTTAATAAAGCCTCTATTATAAAGAAGAGATAAGCTAAGTGTGTAAATTATCTCTTTCACAAACAACGGAAGATACTGACTCATAGCCAAAAAGAAAACATAAACAAAATGGAAGGTATCCTGAGATGCAGAGATTGGGGAAATAGAGCACCTCAGGAATAGAAGATTCATCAATGTAATCATCTAGATAATGAATAAGCAGCTGCCTGCTTCTTTCCTCTATACATTGAGTTGCGAGACCATAACCTGTTAATCACAGTATACTGCCGACATAAGTAAATTTTGCCCTTTGTCCTCGCATAGCCTGCAATCACTATCCTTACTAACTGAAATATCTACATAATACTTACTGTACCAGAGCTACAACCTATAAATCCTAAGGGCTGCTATGTCTGCTAGAGGATCCCTCAAACCCGATAAAGGAGCTAAATCCATATCCATGGATACATTCTTCAAAGCTCCAAGAATAAATAAATCCCAGGGACTATCTATAACAGAGATGGAGGAAGAAAACAACTCAAAACTTCAGAAAACTTCGGAAGATCTGACCCCTGTGACCAAGGCTGACCTTCAAACCTTGATATCCAAGCAGGATATTGCCTCAAATTTTGAAAAGCTGTGGGAGAAGATGGATAGTTTTCATACAGCAGTCACCAACAGTCTAACGGACATCAAAAATGAAATCTCAGAGTTGGAAAATCGGGTTGATACTTTAGAATCTACCACAGATGAAATGGGCGAAGAGGTCACCATGGTCTTGCAGTCTCTATCAACTCAACAACACAGAATATTGGAGCTCGAAGACAAGTTAGAAGATTTGGAAAATAGGAGCAGAAGATCTAACATTAGACTCGAAGGAATCCCTGAATCAATCTCCAATGAAGATCTACCTTCCTATCTTCAACAATTGTTTCATGCCATCTTGGAGAATCCAATTAGTCAGAATATCAAATGGAAAGAGCTCATTGAGCTCTCAGATCAAAACAGAAGCAGGATCAGCCACCAAGAGACGTAATCATCAAATTCCTCAGATTCCCGGACAGACAAAAAATTCAACAGGCAGCCAGACAGAATCCCACATTTAAATTTCAAGGGTATGTCATTCAATTCTTCCAGGACCTTTGTGTTAGAACCCTACAAAGAAGAAACACATTACGTTCATTTACCTCATTGCTACGAAAACATCACATTCCGTATAGATGGGGTTTTCCTTTTGCGCTACATGTTATGAAACATGGAAGAACAGCTACTATCAAAACAACCAAGGAAATTCCTGACATCTGTAAATTTCTTGGTCTGGAAGCACCTGATATTCCAGCTACAGAAGTTCCACCGAGCCTACTTGATCCATCTCATTCCCAAGCAAGACCACAAAGAGCAAAGTGGACAAGAGTTACTAAAAGGAAAAATAAACCCTGAAGGATTCTGACTTGAGACAACAAAATCCTCATTAAATAATGACACTGCTGTATGGTGAATCTGAGTCAAGCTTGAAACAAAAAAAAATTCCCTTGAGGGTAGGGAATAGCCTCAGGTACCCATTTGATTGGGCTCGTTGGAGTCCATGGTGCATTGAATGTTACAAAGTATTATAATATCTGTTGTGACTGCACATACAATGTATACTACAATTGTTTTTGTCCATGCATAATGGACGGCTATTCTGTTATACTGTTAAATTGTTTATTATAATGTTTGTTATTCCAATATGTATTTTTATATGGTACTGTACACAAAACTGTAACCCAAAGAAACCAGAGGGTGGAGTTTAACATACTAATTACCCTACAACAGAGTGGAGACACACCTTACTTTCCTATATCACTCCCACAATATCAGTGATAGGGCTCTGACTGTTTTACATTAACAGATTATTTACACACTAAACATAATGACATTGCCCAAGCTTAGTTTGATCTTGCATAATGCAAGAGGACTTAATACCGATATAAAAAGACGGACAGCCATGACTAACTATAGAAGTCTGAAAGCCAACATTATTTTCCTTCAGGAAAACCACTTTCTCAAAATCACAGTTCCTAGATACTGGATGAAAGATTATTCAACACAAAACCACTCAACACTGGATTCCAAAAAATGGGGTATCTATCTTAATACATTCCTCTATACCATTTCTACACAAAGAAACTATTTTAGATAAAGAGGGTAGATATATTCTGGTATATGGCCAAATAAAACAAGTAGATATACTCCTATGCAATGTATACTCTCCTAACGAGCAACAAGACAAATTCTTCAATACTATCTCCAACTTATTAACTACCTGGTCCAGGATACATATAATCTTAGTGGGAGATTTCCACATAGATCTTCAATCGTTAACAAATAGGTCCCCTACAGCTCAAACTAAGAAAAAACAGAGGCAACACGTAATTGCTAAGAACATTTTAGAGTTGCTAAAATCTCACACTTTGCAAGACACCTGGAACACTTTGCACGGCAACAAAAGGACACTACATTCCATTCCACTGCGCATAACTGCTATACAAAAATAGATTATATTTATACTAGCCAGATCCTCCAACCGATCCTATACTCAATAGCTATCCATCCATGTGTATGGTCGGATCATTCTATAACACAAGTATCTAGAACAACAAGCAGAAACAGATGCGCCACATAGCCCAATATTGTAGGTTCCAGATGATAGATATATAATTAATCAATAGATACACTCACATGTATTAAAGCACCTCTGGTGGTGCTAATGACACAGTCTGGGATCTATAACAGTCACCCAGCAGACCGACCTCCTAGGGTAATGTGGAATCTGTATAAGGAAATATGGAAATACAAAGTGCCAATATGGCCTAGTATTGTTTGGCTTAAGTTGTCAGCAACCAAATAAAGCAAAATTTAAACTCACATTTGTTGTAGCATCTCCATAGATGCTAGTGAGGCAAGCTGGGATCAATTCAGTCACCCAACAACCTTAACACCAAGGCAATCAGGATACAACAGTCCTTCTGACCCTACAGAAGGCCAAAAGATGTCCTCAAATAACCAGAAGTCAGGCAGCAAGTGTTTTGTAGATAGTTAAAATCACTTTAATAAAACATTATAGTATAAAAGCGACACATTTCTCAGTCTGAGACTGTTTCATCAGGCTTAATCTCACCTGTTCTATATCATCACTGTGATTTCAAGGGCGCCCCCTATTTTAGATATTCTTATAACACAAGCATGTTTGGGGGACCTAAAAGATCTAAAAAGAACAAAAACATGGACATATGACCCCTCCTTCATTAAATACCCTACCACAAAAGATAAGATACTCAAAAACTTAAGAGAATATTGGCAGATTAATTTAGACTCTGCTGAGAACCCTATCTCGCCCTGGGCTGCATATAAATCTGTGATTAGAGGAATATTGATTAAAGTGAAGGCCCTGTATATGAAAAAAAAGACACACTTATGAAACAGCTATATACAGAAATAGAATCCTTAGAAAAATCACACAAACTGACAAAGTCAAAGGTTACTCTTACGCAACTTCTAAGTAAGAAACAAAAATTAAACTCAATACTAAATGAACAATCTATAAAAACTGATCATAAATTAAAAACAAATTACTTTATATTTGCCAATAAGCCGTACAAATATTTAGCAAAAAAATAAGAGATAACTACCAAGCTCTATCCATTTCAACAATTCAAGATTCTGAGGGTCGGTCAACCTCTCACCCAGAGGAAATTGTTGACGTATTCACTCAGTACTATAGCAAATTATATGATGGGAAAAAAGTCCTTTATACTAACACTACCTAAACAACATTCAACTCTTTTATAGAGAAAGCAAACTTGACACCCATCACAAAATAGACGAGAGAAACCTTAAATGCTAACATTACTTATGCAGAGGTGCTAGCTGCCATAAAAGACCTTAAGCCAGGGAAAGCACCAGGGCCATATGGGTTTTCAGGGGAATACTATAAAGCATTTAGAGAAATACTGATCCCCCATATAGTGACATTCACCAATCATATTATGGAGGGTAAAGAGCTTTCGTTAGAACTCCTTCAAGCTAGTATAGTGGTAATCCCGAAACAGGGGAAAGATCCTAAATTTTTCGTCAGTTATAGGCCAATCTCCCTTATTAACCAAAATTGTTACTAAAATTATTGCTAATCATTTAAAACATATTCTACCCACCATTATACACCCAGATCAAGTGGGATTTGTTAAAGATAGGGAGGCCCCTGATAATATACGCAGAATGATCTCGGTAATAGATTTTCTAATGATCGCAGAATGTCTTCTCTGATCCTATCTTTGGATGCGGAGAAGGCATTCGATAGAGTTGATTGGAGGTACATGCTATCGTTAATGGATAGGCTAGGATTTGAAGGGCGATTTTTAGAAGCTATTAAAAATCTATACTCCTCGCCTACGGCCCAAGTCAGAGCAATTGGACACCAATCTAAGACTATAAACATTATACTAAACAAGGGTACAATTTGTAGCCTTTAATTTTTGCCATGTGTATAGAACCGTTAGCAGCATATATACGTAACTCATCTGAGATATTTGGTTTGGAGATAGGAAAGATTCACCATAAAATTCCCTTGTTTGCAGATGACGTGTTGCTAACTATCTCAAAACCATTGCTCACTCTCCCCCATTTATAGAAAGCACTTAAATTGTTTTCGGAGATTTCAGGTTATTGTCATGCTGCGCCACTCTAGCCATTGCTAGGGGCACAGCGTTTCCTTCCCTGCTCATTGCCAGGTGCAGTGTCGGGTCGGATGCGTGCGGCGCTGATGTCATCGCCGCACGCTCCCTTCTCCTGATGCCGGTCCGGACGTCTGTGGCGCAAGTCCTGCACCTATGTGAGCCTCCTCCAAATGATCTATCACTGCCCAAGTATAGGTGTTACTTCTTGTACACCTGGGAGTGATAGATAGTTTTTCTTCTTATTTGCCTTGCTGTGTTTTGAACCCTGCCTGTCTGACTACTCTACCTGCCATACCCCTGAATTGCTGGATATATATGCTGCTTCTGAACTCTGCCTGTCTGACTACTCTACCTGTTTAACCCCTAAATTGCTGGACTGATATATTGCTGTTGAACCCTGCCTGTCTGACTACTCTACCTGTTTAACCCCTAAATTGCTGGACTGATATATTGCTACTGAACCCTGCCTGTCTGACTACTCTGCTTATTAAATCCTGTTATTCCGGATTGCGTCTTTGTTGCCAAACTCTGCCTGCCTGACCATTCAAGTGGTGTGCCCTTGGACTGCTTTACTGTTGCCAAACCCTGCCTGCCTGACCATTCTAGTGGGTTGTCAGTGGACTGCTTTACTGTTGCCGAATCCTGCCTGTCTGACCATTCCAGTGATTTTCCTTGCCCTGTTCTGCCGTTGCCACTGGGGACTGTCCTGCCTGTGGTGAGTGCCGCTCTCCTCATCTTGCTAACTTTCTCTGCTCTGGGATCATTCCAGCTTGATGCCGGGATAACAAGACTATTGGCCGAGATTGGTCTGATAGAGGGGTATCCCACGAGCATTTTAATTATAAAATAAATGCCGAAAAATGTGAAGCCCTCCCAAAAGCTATACCTAAACATACTATTAAACTTATCGAGGCAAATTTCGACTTCCAATGGGTGTCAGAAGGACTAAAATATTTAGGGATTAAACTAACAACTCATAACTAACCCCCTTATTTAAAACTATACAATCTGATTTAAAGAAGTGGAAGAAATGTGGGTTTTCTTGGTATGGGAGATTGTCATCAATCAAAATGACTGTTTTACCTAAGCTCCTATATTTGTTCAGGGTCCTCCCAATCAAAATTAACTCTCAAGATTTGGATACTCTCCAAGCAGCTATACATAGACAGCTGGGGGGGGTAGGAATACCAAACTTGCTCGACTACTAAACAGCTGCGAGACAGGCACAGAACTCTATATTAAGTAGGAGACAGGGAGATATACTATGGTCCGCATTAGAAGCAGAACTGGGGGGATTTGAAACTCCGGACAATATCATCTGGAGAAAAGGCAGACTACACAAAGATAAACATTGTCAGAATAGGATTGCCACATTTACCATACAGCAATGGTCATAAACACTAAAAATGGGAATGTTCTTTCCTAAAAGAACACTAATAATGCCCTTAAAATATGTAGTCCATAAAGAATTTAAACAACCCATACAGAAATGACAGAATAAGGGGCTATATAGAGTAGCTGACATGATGACTAATGACAAATTATTGACTTTTACACAACTCCAGCAAAAGTTAGATCCCATCCCAACGCATTGGTTTTTATACTTGCAATTGACCTCAGCTATCCAGGAGTATTTGGGGACAGCGGACACAGGTGAAGGTAGAACAACGTTAGAAAGCTTATGTGTGGCATCTCAAAGACCAAAAAAGCAATTTCATGACTGTATGTTGCCATTCAAGTGGCAAAAACTAGATCTAAATCTCCTATGGTATTAAAATGGGAGGCAGATATTGAATATGAGTTTGACATGAAAGACTGGAATGAGACATTCCATTGCTCTAGCAAAGGACTCCTTAGCGGAGATCTAAGGGAAAATATAATTAAAACATTTTTCAGATGGTATTTGACTCCCGTCAAAACTGCACATCTAGTAAAGGGTAGCTCTAGAAATTGCTATCTACATGTGGTGGGAATGTCCTAGAGTTCAAACCATATGGCAAGACCTTTCAAAACTATTAAGTACCACATTAGATTAGCGGATCTCACTCACCCCGGCACAGGCATTATTACACTAAATAAATCCCATATTTAATTCACATATAAATACTTTCAATAGAATCCTGTGCACTGCTACTCATATAACCATAGCCAAATATTGGAAGATGGAGGTGCCAAATAAGACAGAAGTTCTAGTTAGAATCAAGTCTATATATACAATATATGAATCAGCAGCGTCTATACAAGACAATGTTGACTCGTTCCACAAAATATGGTTTTACTGGTTACTCCAGAATAACACAAGTTAAAACTAATGCGGAGGCTAGGGAGAGGCGAGACGAACTAGACAGATGAGGAGGATTGGGAATTGTTTGGGTGAGGGATATTCTTACCACTAGATCTTTGCCCTGTGGATCGAACAATAGGAATACATAAAAACAAAGGTTGTTTGGATGAGTAAGCATTCATTAGCTACTACTGCAATAGAGTAAAGTACTGGACGATACTTACAAGTTTTAATGTTTAAGTTGAATTATTATTATTATGAGATATCAAACCTTCAGATGCTCATGCAAATATGGGATGCTAATTACTATCAGAACATATCTATGGACTTGAGAGTGACTTGTTATTAGAATAATTACTTTGGTTGTGATAATAACCATGTTACTGAGAAATAAGTTATACCATAATAGATTTGTTAGATTTCCATTTTATCTAATGCACTGATCTGCTTTTATTATATGTGATGAAGAGATGTCAATAAAAATTATTTCAACTAAAAAATGTGCACAATATTTTAATATTTCAACTTTTTGAGTCACCAGCTCCTACTGAGCATGTGCAAGTTTTTACAGAATATACTTTTGTGATTGGCTGAGCGTTGTCACATGATACAGGAGGAGTGGAAATAGACGTAACTGAACATTGTCATAAAAAATCTACTACTCACTTGAAGTTTAGACAGGCTAAGGGCTAGTGTATTGTATTTTAATCATGCATTTGTTGATTATGCAAATCTACTGGATTTACTGGTCCTTTAAGACTTCCTTTTTTTAGGATAGTTTTTAGAATATTTTTTTTTTTTGGCAAAAGAGCTGTTAGACTTTAGGGCAATCAAATGCCTATCCCTATCAAATGCCCTTCCAAGGGCAATGCCCAACCAAATGCCCTTCTCATTTTCTTAGAATAGGGTTTTCTTTATAAAGGGACAGTATACACCAATTTTTATATAACTGCATGTAACCACTATAAAGAAGAATATGCAGAGATACTGATCTAAAAATCCAGTATAAAACCTTTTAAAAACTTATTTAGAAGCTCCCAGTTTAGCACTGTTGAAAAGATTAGGCTGGGACATCCACTGAAATGGGCTGGAAAGCAAAAAGAGCAGACACTCCCACCTCCCCTGCATAGGAAAAGACACTTTACACAAACAGGAGCAAGCTGGAGTAAGTAGACAATAGTCTACTTCTAAAACTTTGGGGCTTGAAGTCTAAAAATCAGCAAAATGCAAAACTATACATTTTTACAAAACAAATGTATGGGCTATATAAATCGATTGTCTACAAAATATTTATGCAAACAAAAATGTAGTGTACAATGTCCCTTTAACTTAGGATTTCTTTTCTTTAGTAAATAGGGCTTTTTTATTGGGCACAAGAGCTATGTTTACTTTAGGGAACTGCCCTACCAAATGCCCTTCTAAGTGCAATGCCCAACCAAATGCCCTTTTCAGGGCAATCTTTTTTAGCATAGGGCTTTTTTTTATTGTGAACAAGAGCTATGTTTAAACTAGGTCACTGTCCTACCAAATGCATTTTTAAGGGAAATCTTTTTTTTTTTTTTAGGATAAGGTAAATAATAGGCAGCCAGATTACGAGTTTTGCATTATGGCTGGCTCGCTACAAACTTGCAAGTTATTTCCACCGCTCACCTTAATAGCGCTGGTGGGCAATATGACAGCGTTGAGCTCCATACCGCACACAAATACCAGCGCTGCTTTGAGCTGCTTTGACGTGCTTGTGCACGATTTCCACATAGACATCAATGGGGAGAGCCGGCTAAAAAAAAAGCCTAACACCTGCAATGATGGAGCATAAAGCTCCGTAACGCAGCCCCATTGATTCCTACGGGGAAAGAAAATGTATGTTTAAACCTAACACCCTAACATAAACCCCGAGTCTAAACACCCCTAATCTGCTGCCCCCAACATCGCTGACACCTACATTACATTTATTAACCCCTAATCTGCCGCCCCATACATCGCCGCCACCTACCTACACTTATTAACCCCTAATCTGCCACCACCTACCTATACTTATTAACCCCTAATCTGCTGGCCCTAATGTCTCCGCCACCACTATACTAAAGTTATTAACCCCAAAACCTCTGGCCTCCCAAATCACTAACACTAAATAAATATATTAACCCCTAAACCTAACCCTAAGTCTAACCCTAACCCTAACACCTCTAACTTTAATATAATTAAAATAAATCTAAATAAAAAATATTATTACCTAAATAATACCTATTTAATACTAAATACTTACATGTAAAATAAACCCTAAGCTAGCTACAATATAACAAATAGTTACATTGCAGCTATCTTAGGTTTTATTTTTATTTTACAGGTAAGTTTGTATTTATTTTAACTAGGTAGACTAGTTAGTAAACAGTTATTAACTATTTACTAGCTACCTAGTTAAAATAAATATAAAGTTACCTGTAAAATAAAACCTAACCTGAGTTACACTAACACCTAAGATTACACTAAAATTAAATAAATTAAGTTAAAAAAACACATTTATCTAAATTACAAAAAATAATAAACACTAAATAACACAAAATAAAAAAGAAACAATCAAATATTTAAACTAATTACACCTAATCTAATAGCCCTATCAAAATAAAAAAGCCCCCCAAAATAAAAAAAACCTAACCTACACTAAACTGCCAATGGGGGCATTGCCTCAAAGAAATCAGCTCTTTTACCTGTAAAAATTTTTTTACAAACAACCCGCCAACAGTAAAACCCACCACCCACACAACCAACCCCCCCCAAATAAAAACCTACCTAAAAAACCTAAGCTCCCCATTGCCCTGAAAAGGGCATTTGGATGGGCATTGCCCTTAAAAGGGCATTTAGCTCTTTTATGGTGCCCAAAGTCCTTAATCTAAAAATAAAACCCACCCAATAAACCCTTAAAAAACCTAATACTAACCCCCGAAGATCCACTTACAGTTTTTGAAGACTGGACATCCATTCTCATCCAGCCGGAAGAAGTCTACATCCAAGTGGCAAGAAGTCGTCCTCCAGGCGGGCAGAAGTCTTCATCCAGACGGCATCTTCTATCTTCATCCTTCCGACGTGGAATGGCTCCATCTTCAAGACATCTGGAGCGGAGCATCCTCTTCTTTCGATGGCTATTGAAGAATGAAGTTTCCTTTAAATGATGTCATCCAAGATGGCGTCCCTTGAATTCTGATTGGCTGATAGAATTAAAGGGTAAAAAATACTATTGGCTAATGCAATCAGCCAATAGAATTGAGCTTCAATCCTATTGGCTGATCCAATCAGCCAATAGGATTAAGCTCGAATTCTATTGGCTGATTGGAACAGCCAATAGCATTTTTTACCCTTTAATTCCGGGGAGCTTAGGTTTTTTAGGTAGGTTTTTATTTGGGGGGTTGGTTGTTTGGGTGGTGGGTTTTACTGTTATGGGTTGTTTGTATTTTTTTTTTTACAGGTAAAAGAGCTGATTTCTTTGGAGCAATGCCCCGCAAAAGGCCCTTTAAGGGCCATTGGCAGTTTAGTGTAGGCTAGGGTTTTTTTTATTTTGGGGGGGGGGGGCTTTTTATTTTGATAGGGCTATTAGATTAGGTGTAATTAGTTTAAATATTTGATAATTTCTTTTTTATTTTGTGTAATTTAGTGTTTATTATTGTTTTTAATTTAGATAAAAAAATGTTTTTATTTAATTTATTTAATTTTAGTGTAATGGTAGGTTTTAGTGTGATAGGTTAGGATTTATTTTACAGGTAACTTAGTATTTATTTTAACTAGGTAGTTAGTAAATAGTTAATAACTATTTACTAACTAGTCTACCTAGTTAAAATAAATACAAATTTACCTGTGAAATAAAAATAAAACCTAAGCTAGATACAATATAACTATTAGTTATATTGTAGCTAGCTTAGGTTTTATTTTACAGGTAAGTATTTATTTAGTTTTAAATATGAATAATTTAGGTATTAATTGAAATTTTTATTTTGAATTATTTTAATTATGTTAAAGTTAGTGGGTGTTAGGGTTAGGGTTAGACTTAGGGTTAGGTTTAGGGGTTAATAACTTTAGTATTGTGGCGTCGACATTGTGGTTAGCAGATTAGGGGTTAATAAGTGTAATTAGCTGGCTGCAATTTTGGGGGCAGCAGATTAGGGGTTAATAACAGTAATGTAGGTTGCGGTGATGTTAGGGACAGCAGATTAGGGGTTAATAAGTGTATGTAGGTGGCGATGACATTGGGGGCAGCAGATTAGGGGTTAATGATATTAAACTAGTGTTTACGATGCGGGAGTGTGGCAGTTTAGGGGTTAATATGTTTATTATAGTGGTGGCGATGTCCGGAGCAGCAGATTAGGGGTTAATAATTGTATTTTAGTGTTTGCGATGCGGGAGGGCCTCAGTTTAGGGGTCAATAGGTAGTTTATGGGTGTTAGTGTACTTTGTAACACTTTAGTTATGAGTTTTATGCTACAGCTCTGTAACGTAAAACCCATAACTACTGACTTTCAGATGACGGTACGGATCTTGTAATTATAGGCTGTACCGCTCACTTTTTGGCCGGACAGGCAAACTCGTAATACAGGCGCTGTGGAAGTCCCATTGAAAAAGGACTTTTTGAAAGGTGTGGTAGTTACGTTGCGTGACGGCCAAAAAAGTGTGTGGAACAGCTGTACCTACAAGACTCGTAATACCGGCGGTAGGGAAAAAGCAGCATTATACTCATAACGCAAAACTCGTAATCTAGCCGAGGGTTTTTTAATCGCAAAAGAGCTGAAATTACATAAGGGCAATGCCCTACCAAATGCCGTTTTCAGGGCAATTTTTAGAGTAGCTTTTTTTAGATAAGATTTTTTTTGGGGGCGGCCGAGGGTTACTTTTATTGTAGAGTGAGGTTGTATTTTTTATTTATTTTAAAAGAGCTAAATCACTTTAGGACAATGCCCTACAAAAAGCCATTCTAAGTGCTATTGCTATAGTAACTTTTAGTGTGTTTTTCTATTTTGGGGTGTTTTTTTTTTTTAAAAGAGACTTTAGTTGTAGAATAGGCATTCATGTTTGTTTTTGGTAGTACTTTTTCTGTCATGTGTTTGTAATGTGTTTTTTTGTGTATAATTTTAGTGTTAGTTATTTTGTGTAACTTAGGGGGTGTTAGGTAAGGGGTCTTGGGGGGTTAGCTGTTATGTAGTTAAGTAGTGTAGGGCTAGTTTGCGTTGGAGGGGTTATGGCAGTTTGGAGGTAAATAGGTTAGGGGGTGTTTGTGTTGGGAGACTGTGGCAGTTAGGGGTTAATAGGTTAGGGGGTGCTTGTGTTGGGGGTTGTGGTGGTTTAGGGGTTAATAGGTTAGGAGGTATTTGTGTTGGGGTATTGTGGTGGTTTAGGGTTTAATGGGATAGGGGGTGTTTGCGAAGGGGGTTATGGTGGTATAGAGGTTAAGTATTATAGGGGTTAGTTTGCGCTGGGGGGTTATGGTGGTATAGGGGTTATTGCAGTGGGCTTGTGGCGGTATAGGGGTTAATAGATTACAAAGTTTATTGCAGTGGGCTTGTCGCGGTATATGGGTTAATAGGTTAGGAAGTTTATTGTGGTGGGCTATTGGCAGTTTAGGGGTTAAGTAGTGTTTGTGGTGGAGGGTTATGTCGGTTTAGGGGTACATAAGAGGGTACATACATAATATTTATTGGGCTCAGTGCTATATATTTAAAAGGGACCCTTTACTTTACATTGCCAATGACAGTGTAGATGCTGCTTGGAATATTTCCCCAGCATTGTCACTCATTGTGATGTATAGTAAAACGCCTCTCAGTGATGATGCCTTTAAACAATTAAGTTGGCACATTTGAATATTTTGCTGTCATTCTCGACAACGCATCAGATCCCTTTTGCATTTAACGTCACCTCACAGCCATTTCTATCTTTGGGCCATAGTCTCTATATGGTTCAATGACCAGGGAAATTGTTTTGTCATTGACTCCTTAAAATACCCAATCCATAAATTTGTATGTGACAGTTTTTTGTTTTGTCCATCCTGTTACTGACAGTCTGGGAGTTTAGAGAGCCTGTGTTCTGTGGCGACTTGATTAACATACTGCAGAGTCATTTGATTGTCTGCCTTTCAGCCAGTGCAAGGTTCAGTAATTGTCCCTTGTAATCAAGCTTCTTGAGTAATAATAAAACATAATCTTTTGTGTCTCAATCCTCTTTGTAAGACACTTCAAAAGGCTTCAGGGAGATATGAGCTCAGCACGAAAAACACCTTTTTGCCATCTTGATTCAAAAATTCCTTGCAATCTTAACTGGCTCTGGTTGATTCAAAGATAATTTGATTCTTCCTTATTTCACTACATATGCCCTTGTAACAGGAAATATTCACTCTTTAAGTATCACAGTATTACAGCTCAGCGATGCAATTATTATAGAATCTTTCACTTCAGCTATCATTATCAGTTGCTCATCATAACCCATGGAATTATTAGGGCAGAACATATTTCTCTACTCCTGCTAGCCATCTGGTGATAGATTCCTCAGGTGACATATTTTTTTAAGTGGTAGAGCAAATTTTCTATAGGGATATATTAACATTCAAACACCATGTGACATATTCAAATATTGGTTTTACCATAGATTTCTACAGCCCTATTCGACATCAAGCGAAAAGTTAAATCTGCTTAAAATCTGTGTGAAATGTGGACAGCCACTATTTAAAATCACGAAAAACAGCAGAAATAACACAATCATGTTGTCACGAACATAACACTTTACCAGATGCATAGATTTTTGCAAGAACTTGCAATTTTTGCACACTTTCAGCAGGGTGGAATTGCTATTCAAAAACCCCACAAAAATTGCCTAATCAATGTACAAAATTTCTCCATCTGCTTACAAGAGAACTCCATTTTGAAAAAGGAGTAAACAGAGCAAAGACAATGGCAGAAACAGAAAAAGGCCTCTATTTATCAAGCCGTCAACCCGCAAATACGCTGGAATTCCGCAGCGTAATTGTGGAGAGCCTGATTCCCCTTATTTATTAAAGGCTACAGACCGGCAAAAGTAGAATTTTGTGACGTAACATACGATCCGCCGGTCTCAGTCCAACACAGATCGATGCTTACATCACTACAGATGTTCTGAATGCATATTCTGACTACTTTTGCTAGTTAACAAATACCTACCAGGTACGCTCGCCACTATTCCGGCCCAGAGTACCTAGTTTTCAATCCGCCGCCCTGGAGGCTGCGGATGCCATAGGAATCAATTGGAGTCTGAAGCAGCAAAGCTCATGTTCGCTGCTGCCCGATATCCCATTGATTTCTATGGGATAATAAAAGTTATGTTTACACCTAACACCCTAACATAACCTTTGTGTCTAAACACCCAAAATCTGACGCCCCCTACACCGCGGCCACTTACATTATACTTATTAACCCCTAATCTGCCCTGCCCGACACCACCGCCACCTACATTATACTTATTAACCCCTAATCTGCCCCCCGACACCGCTGCCACCTACATTATACTTATTAACCCCTAATCTGCCGTCCCCAACGTTGCCGCCACTATATTAAATTTATTAACCCCTAAACCTAAGTCTAATCCTAATAACCCTAACTTAAATCTAATTTAAATAAATCTAAAGAAAATGCCTATCATTACCTAAATTATTCCTATTTAAAACTAAATACTTACCTATAAAATAAACCCTAAGCTAGCTTTAATATAACTAATAGTTACATTGTATCTAGCTTAGGGTTTATTTTTATTTTACAGGCAAGGTTGTATTTATTTTAACTAGGTAGAATAGTTAGTAAATAGTTATTAACTATTTACTAGCTACCTAGTTAAAATAAATACCTAAGTAACACTAACACCTAACACTACACTACACTTAAATAAATTACATAAATTAAATACAATTAACTAAATTATATACAATTATCTAAAGTACAAAAAAAACACTAAATTACAGAGAATAAAAAAACAAATGATCAGATATTTAAACTAATTACACCTAATCTAATAGCCCTATCAAAATTAAAAAAGCCCCCCAAAATAAAAAAAAGCCTAGCCTAAACTAAACTAAACTAACAATAGCCCTTAAAAGGGCCTTTTGCGGCGCATTGCCCCAAAGTAATCAGCTCTTTTTTACCTGTAAAAAAAATACAATCAACCCCCCAACAGTAAAACCCACCACCCACACAACCAACCCCCCCCAAAAAAAAACGAACTAAAAAAATCCAAGCTCCCCATTGCCCTGAAAAGGGCATTTGGATGGGCATTGCCTTAAAAGGGCAGTTAGCTGTTTTTCGGCCCAAAGCCCTAACCTAAATATAAAACCCACCCAATACACCCTTAAAAAAACCTAACACTAATCCCCTGAAGATCGACTTACCGGGAGACGTCTTCATCCAAGCCGGGCAGAAGTGGTTCTCCCGATGGGCAGAAGTCTTCATCCAAGTCGGGCAGAAGTGGTCATCCAGACGGCAGAAGTCTTCATCCAGACGGCATCTTCTATCTTTATCCATCCGGCATGGAGCGGGTCCATCTTAATGACATCCGACGCAGAGCATCCTCTTCTGCCGACGACTACCCGATGAATAAAGGTTCCTTTAAGTGACGTCATCAAAGATGGCGTCCCTTAGATTCCGATTGGCTGATAGAATCCAATTCTGATTGGCTGATAGAAGCCAATCGGAATTAAGGTAGAAAAAATCTTATTGGCTGATGCAATAGGATTGAGCAATCAATAGGATTGAGCTCGCATTCTATTGGCTGTTTCAATCAGCCAATAGGATTGAACTTCAATCCTATTGGCTGATTGAATCAGCCAATAGGATTTTTTCTACCTTAATTCCGATTGCCTGATAGAATTCTATCAGCCAATCAGAATCTAAGGGACGCCATCTTGGATGACATCACTTAAAGGAACCTTCATTCGTCGGGTAGTCATCGGCAGAAGAGGATGCTCCTCGTCGGATGCCTTGAAGATGGACCTGCTCTGCACCAGGTGGATGAAGATAGAAGATGCCGTCTGGATGAAGACTTCTGCCATCTGGAGGACCACTTCTTCCTGGCTTGGATGAAGACTTCTGCCCGTCTGGAGGACCACTTCGCCTGGCTTGGATGAAGACTTCTGCCCGTCTGGAGGACCACTTCGCCCGACTTGGATGAATACGTCTCCCGGTAAGTCGATCTTCAGGGGGTTAGTGTTAGGTTTTTTTAAGGGTGTATTGGGTGGGTTTTATTTTTAGGTTAGGGCTTTGGGCCCCAAAATAACTAACTGCTCTTTTAAGGGCAATGCCCATCCAAATGCCCTTTTCAGGGCAATGGGGAGCTTAGGTTTTTTTTGTTAGTTTTTTTTTGGGGGGGTTGGTTGTGTGGGTGGTGGTTTTTACTGTTGGGGGGTTGTTTGTATTTTTTTTACAGGTAAAAGAGCTGATTACTTTGGGGCAATGCCCCGCAAAAGGCCCTTTTCAGGGCTATTGGTAGTTTAGTTTATGTTAAGGTTTTTTTTTTTTGTTTTTTTTTGGGGGGGGGGCTTTTTTTATTATAATAGGGCTATTAGATTAGGTGTAATTAGTTTAAATATCTTGTAATTTGTTTATTATTTTCTGTAATTTAGTGTTTTTTTGTATTTAGATAATTGTATATAATTTAGTTAATAGTTTTTAATTTATGTAATTTATTTAATTATAGTTTAGTGTTAGGTGTTAGTGTAACTTAGGTTAGGTTTTATTTTACAGGTACTTTTGTATTTATTTTAGCTAGGTAGTTATTAAATAGTTAATAACTATTTAATAACTATTCTACCTAGTTAAAATAAATACAAACTTGCCTGTAAAATAAAAACGAACCCTAAGCTAGATACAATGTAACTATTAGTTATATTGTAGCTAGCTTAGGGTTTATTTTATAGGTAAGTATTTAGTTTTAAATAGGAATAATTTAGGTAATGATAGGAATTTTTTTTAGATTTATTTAAATTAGATTTAAGTTAGGGGTGTTAGGGTTAGGGTTAGACTTATGTTTAGGGGTTAATAAGTTTAATATAGTGGCGGCGACATTGGGGACGGCAGATTAGGGGTTAATAAGTATAATGTAGGTGGTTGTGGTGTAGGAGGGGCAGATTAGGGGTTAATAACATAATGTAGGTGTGCAGCCTTTTGACAGCTTTTTTGGTAACTTTGGAGAACGTATTCAGGTCCGTGGCAGCGATGTTAGGCGATCTTAGGCGAGCGTATTGGTGCCGTTGAATGCAAGAAAGTTGACGGCTTGATAAGTAGGCCTCAAAGTCTTGTATGCTCCAACTTTTCATAAAAGCACCCAGCAACAACAATAACATATAACTGTAGCATAAAAGGGAGCAATTTTACATTATCTTTAACACAGATAATCTGGTGATGAAAGATAGACCTCTGATGAAGCTCAGGTGCATCTGTGCAAAACATTTCAGGTGTTCCAGTCTGTGAAACCCTCCAGATTGTGGTCTGAATAAACTTGTACATTCTTGAGCACTATTGTTGTGTTGAAGCAGTCTTTTTTTCTTTTTTCTATTTGGATGATAGATAGATAGATAAATACATAGATAGACTATGCCTGTACATTGATAAACAGATACCATAACCTCAAAATACATGAATTAATAGGAACTGTAGCTCTTTAATATAATAGGAACTGAAGCTGTTTAATAATAGGAGATGAACCTGTCCTTTGTTCTGATTGGCTAAACTTGTAATTAACATTTTTTTACAGTTGGGGTTGTAAGTATCTGCTTGGTGTCAAGCCTTCAAGAACATCTATTATATAGTGAGTGAGTAGTGAATTTAATTTTTGTGTTGCCTAAAGTACCAAGAAATCTGGGACCTCACCTCTTCACCCTCCATCCCCACCATTTTATATAATAGTTGTCTTATATTCAACACAGCTGAGCAGTTCATCGCTTCATGTCAGACACACAGAGAACCCAAGAATTATTGTCTTCTGCAAGTAACATATAGACTTGTTATGGATTTATCAATTTTGGGCTAGATTACGAGTGACACGCTAACTATTGTGCTCTTTGCTCGCATTAGAAGTAAGACACATATTACAAGTTGAAAGTAAACATGATTGCTAGTGCACAATTTAATTTAACTTGCATTGGGATAGCGCAAGTTCAGAGCTCTGGTTAACTGTTATGTTCCACTAAAAAGTTGCACAAAACACCTCAAAATTACATTTAAAAGTACAGTTAAACTTATAATAAAAATGATTAAAAAACAAATTGCATAAAAAAGTTATAACGGCTCAAAGATACAAGGTGTTAGAAAAAAAAGGACTGCAAAGAGATACATACATATGCATGTCTAAAACATATATATATATATATATATATATATATATATATATATATATGTTTCCCTGAATATTTGGTGGCTACTAACCCAATAAATTTAGTGCAGGTCCTGGGAGTCGAGTGCGCTAAGCCTCCTATTAGTGCGGCTTGAGGTCTGGCAAAAAGAGATTCAAGTTAGCAAGCTCTTATGGTAAGTATTAAATCCTTAAAAAAAACCAAGGAAACTAATGAACACTGATGAATTTTGATAGCATTTTTTATTTTCTTTAATTTTCGTTGGTGCATTCATTAGAATTTTCGTTTCTGTTTACGAAAATGAAAATTCAATTTTTGTAACGAATATGCATTAGTCCGAAAACGAATGTACATCTCCATTAGATAAAGATATGTATTTTACAAAAAAATCATATATATATATATATATATATATATATATATATATATATATATATATATATATATATATATATATATATAGAGAGAGAGAGAGAGAGAGAGAGAGAGAGAGAGAGAGGTTACTGTATTATATTCAAACATTACTTAAAATATGCGGAAAAATAAATTTAATTAAAAACACAGACAATAATTAGGTGACACACTCGCTGGTTGATTAAATGTCAGGCTTCTATAAATAATATAGAGAGTAGAACACAACTGGATTTCAGTATTAATCTCAAATTTGGGAATTTACATATCTGAGATCTCTGTACAGAGAAGGATCTGTTTAATAACTTTGTAAATATCTCTCAAATAGAAAATGAATACATTGGTAAATATACATATATGAACTTTGTTCAATGTTAGCGTGCAATTGTGTTTAATATTGATGGCCGTTCGGCAGTACTTGCAATAATCGTTTGTTGAAAGTCACATTATGTTTTTGTGATACATAAGTTCTGTGGTTATCACCTTGTGTTGTCTATCATAAGTAGACTTTCTCTGGTGTTATTTATTGGAGCAATGGATGATATAGGTATCCTTTGTTAAACAGCAGGTTTAGTTGGTTTAGTTTGCTGCTTGTCAATATAGATAATTTATGTGAATAGCAATACTTGTGTATGTTGAGGAATTAATAATAACCTATTCAGTTAAATGTAATTTATGTTCCACAACGTCATGTCAGGGTATTGACTCATTACGTTTTTGCAGTATTTATAAATTCTGTTATTACCATTCAACAATTGGATGTAAAGTCTTGTTGCTCAGAGTTGATACTGGTATGGAGTAACTTAAAGTTAATAGTAGCGTAATGCTATTTAGGATTAATAGGTTATCATAATAAATTGGGTTTGTCCCACATTAAAATATTTCACTAGATATTGTCTTTGTTTAGTGCCTTTAATTTGTTATAACAATATTATGTTATGTTTTTTGAGGCTTGTAAGTATCAAGTAATTTGAAATATAAAATGATTCCTATATGTCAAGCAAGTTTGTTTATCAAATCTGCCGTTTTTCGATTAATTGCAATTTTTAGCAATATATTTTTAACACTTGATTAAGTATTGATATAGGATAAAGCAATGATATTTTGGACTTCTTTGATGTAATGTCATGTGATTATTGTGACATGATATACTTGGCTTGGTTTATTTTACCAGTCAAGTTTTCACATTACCTTATCCTTAACAGAAATTATATAGATTTGTTCACATTAAACTTCAGATTTTATTTATCACTTAATGTTTTACTTAACCCAGTTTATTTTTTCAGTTCATTTACGTATTGGTCTTTGTGTGCGAGTGTTTGTATTCATTTACTCAATATAGATACATTGTTACAATCTTTGTTAATTTGTGGCATAAGATTTTCAATGGTTTTTGGATTTAACTGGGGTGTAGTTAATTGTATCCTTCAGATTCACACACAATTTGTGGATATGTTAAATTAACCTCTCACCCAAACTGAGTAGCATAAATGCCTAATTCGTTAATTCGTTGTCTATTGCCCTTGGCGATATGGGGTTACATCAAGTGCACACACAGTTAATTAATATTAATCACCAATTAATTAATACATGTTTCGCTGTCTAGCACGGCTTTCTCAAAGGGTTATAACCCTTTGAGAAAGCCCTGCTAGACGGCGAAACATGTTAGGGACTTAGGGAATTGGTGAGAAGTCAATGCGAACTCCTGTATTTTAGCGGCAGCTTTAATTGGTGACTAATTACTAAAATTTATATATTAAGGCTCTAAAAATACTAGCTAAACTATATAGCGACAATCTCATAGAGAGAAATATTGAGAATATTACAAACCACTGAATTAATATCTTAAAACAGCGTTAACAGTGAATATCAGCTGTCGGTTGAAAGAAACGCTATACAAGCGGATAATCAGCTAAAGACATACCACTTGATTTTACCCTATGATCATGCATTACACATCTTATTGATATGTACATATAGGTTTAAAATGTGACATGTATTAAGAATATAATTCAGTGAAACTCTGACAGCGTAAAAAATAATAGATCAACAACTTTGTAGAAAACTAGATATCAACTCAATTCTGTGTGAATGTGGTATAAACATTAATTAACTGTGTGTGCACTTGTTGTAACCCCATATCGCCAAGGGCAATAGACAAACAACCTCACAAAATACAGGACAGCAATTTTTGCTGCGAGGATGTGAGGTTATTTTTCAAAAATTAACCACCTTTGAGTTAATCAGTGGGAAAACTTTATCTTCTGATGCCACACCTTATAACCGTATAACGAATTAGGCATTAATGCTACTCAGTTTGGGTGAGAGGTTAATTTAACATATCCACAAATTGTGTGTGAATCTGATGGATACAATTAACTACACCCCAGTTAAATCCAAAAACCATTGAAAATCTTATGCCACAAACTAACACAGATTGTAACAATGTATCTATATTGAGTAAATGAATACAAACACTCGCACACAAAGACCAATACGTAAATGAACTGAAAAAATAAACTGGGTTAAGTAAAACATTAAGTGATAAATAAAATCTGAAGTTTAATGTGAACAAATCTATATAATTTCTGTTAAGGATAAGGTAATGTGAAAACTTGACTGGTAAAATAAACCAAGCCAAGTATATCATAAGTCACAATAATCACATGACATTACATCAAAGAAGTCCAAAATATCATTGCTTTATCCAATATCAATACTTAATCAAGTGTTAAAAATATATTGTTAAAATTGCAATTAATCCAAAAATGGCAGATTTATTGCTTGACATATAGGAATTATTATTATTATTATTCTTTATTTATAAAGCGCCAACAGATTCCGCAGTGCTGTTCATAGGCAACAGAGATAAAAGGACAGTACAATATGAGACACCAGACAAAATTTAACAAACAAATACAGGAGGAATTGGGAGCCCTGTTCCCGTGGGAACTTACAATCTAAATGGGTAGGAGGGTGAGAAACAGGAGGTGGGGACTGCAAAGGTGGGAATGATGTTAGTGTGAAGTTAGATGAGGGCAACTATTAGGCAAGTGGAATTCATTAGTTACTGATTTGGTTATAGGCTTCCCTGAACAAGAAGGTCTTTAGGGAGTGTTTAAAGAAGGAGAGGTTGGGGGAAAGTCTGACAGCACGAGGAAGTGCGTTCCAGAGGGTTGGTGCCACACGAGAGAAGTCCTGTAGTCTAGCATGAGAGGAGGTGATGGTAGAAGAGGCAAGGAGTAGATCGTTGTTGGATCTTAGGGGACGGGCTGGAGTATATTTGTTGATGAGTGAGGACAGGTATGGGGGGGCTGCATTGGTAAGGGCTTTGTAGGTCAGAGTGAGAATTTTGAATTTAATTCTGCTGTGAATGGGGAGCCAGTGAAGGGACTCACAGAGGGGTGCGGCAGATACAGAGCATCGGGAGAGGTGGATTAGCCTAGCAGAGGCATTTAGGATGGATTGAAGGGGGGGAGAGGTGAGAGAGAGGACGGCCAGTTAGTAGGTTGTTAAAGTAGTCAAGCCAGGAAATTACTACGGAATGGATTAGCTGTTTAGTAGTTTCAGCACTCAGAAAAGGACAAATTTTGGAGATATTGCGTAGGTGGTTGCGACAGGATGAAGAGAGCGATTGGATGTGGGGTATGAAGGACAGATTGGAGTCAAGTGTAACTCCAAGGCAGCGGACTTGGGGTGATGGGGAGATAGTGGTGTCACCGACAGTGATAGTAAAGTTAGAAACTGGAGTAGAATTAGTTGGGGGGATTAGAAGAAGCTCAGTCTTGGACATGTTGATTTTTAGGTGGTGAGAGGCCATCCAGGAAGAAATGCCAGATAAGCAGTCGCTGATGTGGGAAAGGACAGAAGGAGAGGGTGCAGGGGTGGATAGGTAGATCTGAGTATCATCAGCATAGAGGTGATAGTTTAAGCCATAGCTACTAATAAGTTTACCCAGTGAGGCAGTATAAATAGAGAAGAGTAGAGGGCCTAGAACAGAGCCTTGAGGTACTTTAACAGACAGAGGCAATGGAGAGGATGAGTCATCAGCAAATGAGACAGATAAGAGTGGATCCAGGAGAGGGCAATGTCACAGAGCCCGAGGGAGCTGAGAGTCCGTAGGAGGAGGGGATGGTCAACAGTGTCAAAGGCAGCAGACAGGTCAAGTAAGATAAGTATAGAATAGTGACCATTGTTTTTAGCAGAAAGAAGATCGTTAGTAACCTTGGTGAGGGCAGTCTCAGTTGAGTGTTGTGGACGGAAGCCAGATTGCAGAGGGTCAAGCAATGAGTTGGAGGATAGGAAGTGTGTTAGGCGATCGAAAACTAGTTTTTCCAGGACTTAAAGAAGCTATCGGAAGTAGTGATATGGGGCGGTAGTTTGCAGGAGAATTGGGGTTGAGGGAGGGTTTTTTGAGGATGGGGGTGACCTTTGCATGTTTGACGGATGATGGGAATGAACCAGTAGTAAGGGATCGGTTGAATATGTGAGTAAGAGCTGGGGTGAGGGTAAAGGACAGAGAAGGTATTAGATGTGAAGGGATAGGGTCAAGGGGGCATGTAGTGAGGTGTGAGGAAGATATTAGGGAACTCACTTCATTCTCTGTGGTTGGGGGGAAGGTACTGAGAGTGTTGGAGTGGGTGACCGGGGGCGGAGATGAAAGGTTGCAGTCTTGTGGTGGGATGTTGCTTCTTATGGTAAGTGTTTTGTTGAAAAAGTAGTCTGCCAAGTCTTGAGCACTAAAGTCAGATGAGGGGGGTAGGGCAGGTGGATAGAGGAGACTGTTGAAAGTGGAGAAGAGACGTTTAGGGTTTGAGGAGTGAGAAGATATGAGAGAAGAGAAGTAGTTTTGCTTGGCTAAGTGAAGGGCAGAGGAGTAAGAATAAAGAATGAACTTATAGTGTAGGAAATCGGGTTCAGAGCGGGATTTCCTCCAGGCACGTTCAGCAGCACGGGAGCATTTTTGTAGATAGCGTGTTTGCTGAGAGTGCCAGGGCTGGAGCTGACGACATGGGGTGTTTTGCGTATTTGTGGAGGAGCAAGGGTGTCGAGTGCAGAGGAGAGAGTATTGTTATAGTGGCTTGTAGCAAGGTCAGGGCAGGATACCATGGAAGTGTGGGGAAGGCATTTTTGAATAAGGTTAGAAAGTTGGAGAGGATCCACAGTGTGCAGATTTCTACAGGTGTGGAGGCGGGGGGTAGAAATAGGTTTAGCCTGTACATTGAGATTATAGGTGAGCAGATGGTGGTCTGAGATGGGAAATGGGCGACAGGTGACATCAGAAGGGGAGCAGAGGTAGGAGAATACCAGATCAAGAGAGTGTCCCTCACAGTGAGTAGGGAATAGGGTGGATTGTGAAAGACTAAAGGAGTTTGTGAGTGAGAGACATTTAGAGGCAGCAGGGGTAGATGGGTTATCAATGGGGATGTTGAAGTCCCCTAAGATTAGAGCAGGTGTATTTGTAGAGAGAAAGTGAGAAAGCCAGGCAGCAAAGTTGTCGAGGGATTGGGAGGTTGGTCCAGGGGGGCGATAGATAACTGCCACCTTGAGGGAGAGGGGGGAGAAAATGCGGATGCAATGGACTTCAAAGGAGGAGAAGGAGAGAGATGGATGAGGATGGAGGTGCTGATAGGAGCAGGAAGGGGACAGTAAGATTCCAACACCGCCATCATGCCTCTCACCTGGCCTAGGTGTGTGGCTAAAGTGGAGACCGCCATGCGTTAGAGCAGCAATGGAAGCAGTGTCAGAGGAAGAAAGCCAGGTTTCAGTAATTGCTAGAAGATTGAAAGCGTTAGAAACAAACAGGTCGTGAACAGTTGTAAGTTTGTTACAGACAGAGCGTGCATTCCAAAGGGCACAAGAAAAGAGAGGGGATAAGCGCTGTGGGTTAATGGAGATGAGATTGTTGGGATCGCGTGACCTTGAGTTTGTATTGTGGGGGACTAAGCGAGAGTTTAAGAGTGTGTTGATTGCTGCAGGGCCAGGGTTAGGAGAGATGTCACCAGAAGCAAGCAGTAGTAGCAGTGAGAGTGACAGAAGGTGAGAGTGAGACTTGTAGGAGCGGGTATGACTAGACACAGGAGAGTTAGATGGGGAAGTATTGCTAAGGAAACAGAGTAGTTCATGAGAGGACAGCATAGGGGATGAGAGGAGGGAGGGAGAGATTAGGATAGTGTGGGGATTATTGATGTTATAAGGGCATGCAGTGAGTTTTAGGAAGATGACAGACAGAAAGAGCAGAAAGGACATAGAGAGCATTGTGCAGGTGTATAGTTAGTAAGGATTACCTGTTAGTGGGGTCTGCAGTTTCCCCTTCAGTTTCTAAACTAACTTTCTTAACTCAGCCGCTTATAATTCAGAGCCACTTTGAATCTCAGAGACAGCTCTCAGCTGTATATAGTAGTAAAATTAGGGTTGGAATGATTTGATTCAAGGCAGCTGTGTTACAAGTAGACTAGTTAGGTAGACTGGAGTTACACACTTGTAAATTAGATGGGCAAATTAGATGAGCAAATGGCTGGGGGATGCACACAGAAATTATACAATGGAGCTGATAACAATTATACAGAAAAAATTATAAATTCAGACATCAGAGGAAATGCATAACAACCAGGGCAAGAAATGCAGAGAAGGAAATGCATACCAGTATATTGAAAAAACATTAAAGGGACGTGGGATAACAACCAGGGCAAGAAATGCAGAGAAGGAAATGCATACCAGTATATTGAAAAAACATTAAAGGGATGTGGGATAACAACCAGGGCAAGAAATGCAGAGAAGGAAATGCATACCAGTATATTGAAAAAACATTAAAGGGACGTGGGATAACAACCAGGGCAAGAAATGCAGAGAAGGAAATGCATACCAGTATATTGAAAAAACATTAAAGGGACATGGGATAACAACCAGTGCAAGAAATGCAGAGAAGGAAATGCATACCAGTATATTGAAAAAACATTAAAGGGACGTGGGCTAAGAACCAGGGCAAGAAATGCAGAGAATGAAATGCATACCAGTATATTGAAAAAACATTAAAGGGACATGGGATAACAACCAGGGCAAGAAATTCAGAGAAGGAAATGCATACCAATATATTGAAAAAAACATTAAAGGGACGTGGGATAACAACCAGGGCAAGAAATGCAGAGAAGGAAATGCATACCTGTGGAGAGATGAGATAATGAATAGTTAGAACAATGCTTCATGTTGTTAGTAGAGCATTCTAGATGATAGCATTATGGATTTAACTCCATTTCTTAACTCGGCCACTTATAATTCAGAGCCACTTTGAATCTCAGAGCCAAGGCCTCAGAGCCAGCTCTCAGCTGTATATAGTAGTAAAATTAGGGTTTTATATTTCAAATTACTTGATACTTACAAGCCTCAAAAAAAAACATAACATAATATTGTTATAACAAATTAAAGGCACTAAACAAAGACAATATCTAGTGAAATATTTTAATGTGGGACAAAACCAATTTATTGTGATAACCTATTAATCCCAAAAAGCATTACACTACTATTAACTTTAGGTTACTCCATACCAGTATCAACTCTGAGCAACAAGACTTTACATCCAATTGTTGAATGGTAATAACAGAATTTATAAATACTGCAAAAACGTAATGAGTCAATACCCTGACATGACGTTGTGGAACATAAATTACATTTAACTGAATAGGTTATTATTAATTCCTCAACATACGCAAGTATTGCTATTCACATAAATTATCTATATTGACAAGCAGCAAACTAAACCAACTAAACCTGCTGTTTAACAAAGGATACCTATATCATCCATTGCTCCAATAAATAACACCAGAGAAAGTCTACTTATGATAGACAACACAAGGTGATAACAACAGAACTTATGTATCACAAAAACATAATGTGACTTTCAACAAACGATTATTGCAAGTACTGCCGAATGGCCATCAATATTAAACACAATTGCACGCTAACATTGAACAAAGTTCATATATGTATATTTACCAATTTATTCATTTTCTATTTGAGAGATATTTACAAAGTTATTAAACAGATCCTTCTCTGTACAGAGATCTCAGATATGTAATCCCAAATTTGAGATTAATACTGAAATCCAGTTGTGATCTTCTCTCTATATTATTTATAGAAGCCTGACATTTAATCAACCAGCGAGTGTGTCACCTAATTATTGTCTGTGTTTTTAATTAAATTTATTTTTCCGCATATTTTAAGTAGTGTTTGAATATTAAAAGTTAAGTTTTAAGGTAACTAATTGACCCTGATAACACTGAGATCTCAGGACAATATTGATAAGTAATCAGTCCAAAGAGACAGTATAATACAGTAACCTCAATCTACAAAGATCTCGAGTGCTAGGAATGTACTCTTTTCAGTGGTTACTCCTGTAGCCACTATCCACTTGTCTAAGTTTGTAACTAGTACATAGCACCATTAACTCAAATATTGTACACATTGTGATCCAGTAAGATCTACTAATCACTAAACATTGAGTGACTGAGAGCCTTTTTCAATTTATACTTGTAGTGCCATTGGTTCCCCCTTTTTTTCTTTCCAATATATATATATATATATATATATATATATATATATATATATATATATATATAGGATTTTTTCACATTTAATTCCGATTGGCTGATAGAATTATATCAGCCAATTGGAATTCAAGGGATGCCATCTTGGATAATGTCACTTAAAGGAAACTTCATTCTGGAAGAAAACTTTGATTGAAGAGGATGCTCTGCGCCGGATGTCTTGAAGATGGAGCCGCTCCGTGCCAGATGGAAGAAGATAGAAGATGCCATCTGGACGAAGACTTCTACCCATCTGGAGGACCACTTCTGCCAGCTTGGATGAAGACTTCTCCCGACTTAGTTGAGGACTTCTTGCCACTTGGATGAAGACTTCTCCCAGCTTCGTTGAGGATGGATGTCTGGACTTCAAAACTGTAAGTGGATCTTCAGGGGTTAGTGTTAATTTTTTTTAAGGGTTTATTGGGTGGGTTCTATTTTTATATTAGGACTTTTGGGCTGAAAAATAGCTAAATGCCATTTAAAGGGCAATGCCCATCCAAATGCCCTTTTCAGGGCAATGGGGAGCTTAGGTTTTTTAGTTAGGATTTTATTTGGGGGGTTGGCTGTGTGGGTGGTGGGTTTTACAGTTGGGGGGTTGTTTGAATTTGTTTTACAGGTAAAAGAGCTGATTTCTTTGGGGCAATGCACTGCAAAAGGCCCTTTTAAGGGCTATTGGTAGTTTAGGCTAGGGGTTTTTTATTTTTTGGGGGGGCTTTTTTATTTTGAAAGGGCTATTACATTAGGTGTAATTAGTTTAAATATCTGATAATTTCTTTTTTTATTTTGTGTAATTTAGTGGTTTTTTTTGTAATTTAGGTAATTGTATTTCATTAATTTAATTTATTTAATTGTAGTACAAGGTTAGGTTTTAGTGTAAGACAGGTTAGGTTTTATTTTACAGGTAAATTTGTATTTATTTTAGCTAGGTAGTTAGTAAATAGTTAATAACTATTTAGTAACTATTCTACCTAGTTAAAATAAATACAAACTTGCCTGCAAAATAAAATAAACCCTAAGCTAGCTACAATGTATTTATAAGTTATATTGTTGCTAGCTTAAGGTTTATTTTACAGGTAAGTATTTCGTTTTAAATAGGTATTATTTAGGTAATGATAGGAATTTTTTATTAGATTTATTTTAATTATATTTAAGTTAGGGTGTGGTAGGGTTAGGGTTAGACTTAGGTTTAGGGGTTAATAAATTTAGTATAGTGGCGGCGACGTTGGGGGCGGCAGATTAGGGGTTAATAAATGTAAGTAGGTGGCGGCGATGTTAGTGACAGCAGATAAGGGGTTAATAATATTTATCTAGTGTTTGCGAGGCGGGTGTACGGCGGTTTAGGGGTTAATATCTTTATTATAGTGACGGTGATGTCCGGAGCAGCAGATTAGGGGTTAATATTTTTATTATAGTGCTTGCGATGTGGGAGGGCCTCGGTTTAGGGGTTAATAGGTAGTTAATGGGTGTTAGTGTACTTTTTAGCATTTTAGTTATGAGTTTTATGCTACAGCTTTGTAGCGTAAAACTCATAAGTACTGACTTTAGATTGCATTACGAATCTTGCAGGATAGGCTGTACCGCTCACTTTTTGGCCTCCCAGAAAAAGCTTGTAATATCAACGCTTTGGAAGTCCCATTGAAAAAAGACTTTATGCAAATTGCGTAAGTTAATTTGCGGTAAAGCCAAAAAAGTGTGCGGTACAGCTTTTTTAACAAGACTCATAATAGCAGCAGTAGTGAAAAAGCAGCGTTATAACGCATAATGCTGCTTTTTCACTCATAACGCAAAACTCGTAATCTAGCTGATTGTTTTCCAAAACCTTAATTCAGATCTTGTTTACATAGTCAAAAAAATTAAAGCTTTATAAGCTTTTCAATTATTTTACATTTTAAAGAGACTTGATATTTTTTACTGTATTTTGTAAAAAAAAATGTTTCAAATTGTATTACAGTGCTTTGTTCTTTATATAGTAACACAGCAGATGAGTTTGAAAAAAAAGACCGAAGTCCACCGAGTTTAACCTATACAAATCTAAAATACTTACAAAAAAGCTCCAGTTGAGCTTAAATTAATCCCATTAAAAGGTGACCCATTTAACACAAGGAATCATATCCCTGAATTCTGTTTCTAGCCAGAAATGTATCCAAATTTTAAATGTATCTAAGGCATTCACTACTTCCTTTGGTAATGAGTACCACAATTTTATTTCTCTTATTGTGAAAAAACATTTCCGTTGCAAGAGATTAAATTTACTTTCCTCCAGCCTTAAATTGTGAACTCTTGTCACAAACAATTTTCTTGGAATAAACAGAGTTTCCGCCATCTCTGTATATGGGCCTTGCATATATTTATATATAGTAATCATATAACCTCTCAAGCGCAAACAGACCCAGTTTGGCTAGCCTCTCCTCATAGCTTAAATTATCCTTCCCCTTATTAGCTTTGTAGCCTTCTCTGAACTTTTTCTTGGTTTGCAATGTGTTATGCTTGTTATCTATTACTACTACTAAATTCCTTTTCTCCTCTGTTTGGCTAAGCCTAGTCCCATTTAAACAATACATTGCCTGTTTATTTTTACTTCCAAAATGTAGAACCTTGCATTTTCCCTTATTACTGTAAAACTAATTTTCCATTTACTTGCCCATCCTTCTAATTTTTGTAGATTCCCTTGTAACACAAGTTTATCCTGCTCTGACCTAATGACCTTACACAACTTTGTATAATCTGCAAAAATAGAGATGTTGCTATTTAATCCTTGCTCCAAGTCATTAATAAACATATTAAAAAGAACGCTGGATAAAACCAAATTTTTATGTGAGAGTTGTCCCTATCAGCCTATGAGCAGTAGAGTCCCAGGACTCATTTATCAGTACATTTAAGTATGTGCACCTAAAAGTAAAAAAAATAAAAAGTAATTAGAAAACATAAGGTTTAACTTTTAAATTGCTTAAAGAAAAAAATAACAGATTTGTTTAAACCATGCTAATTATTAAAGGGATAGTCTAGTCAAAATTAAACTTCATGATTTAGATATAGTATGCAACTTTAAGCAACTTTAATTTACTCCTGTTATCAATTTTTCTTCATCTCTTGGTATCTTTATTTGAATGCAAGCTTAGGAGCTGGCCCATTTTTCATTCAGCACCTGGGTAGCGCTTGCTGATTGCTGACTATGGCCTAGATTTGGAGTTCGGCGGTAGCCGTCAAAACCAGCGTTAGAGGCTCCTAACGCTGGTTTTGGCCGCCCGCTGGTATTTGGAGTCAGTGATTAAAGGGTCTAACGCTCACTTTTCAGCCGCGACTTTTCCATACCGCAGATCCCCCTACGCCATTTGCGTAGCCTATCTTTTCAATGGGATCTTTCTAACGCTGGTATTTAGAGTCGTTTCTGAAGTGAGCGTTAGAGCTCTAACGACAAAATTCCAGCCGCCTGAAAATAGCAGGAGTTAAGAGCTTTCTGGCTAACGCCGGTTTATAAAGCTCTTAACTACTGTACCCTAAAGTACACTAACACCCATAAACTACCTATGTACCCCTAAACCGAGGTCCCCCCACATCGCCGCCACTCGATTTAAATTTTTAACCCCTAATCTGCCGACCGCCACCTACGTTATACTTATGTACCCCTAATCTGCTGCCCCTAACCCCGCCGACCCCTATATTATATTTCTTAACCCCTAACTTGCCCCCCACAACATCGCCGCAAGCTATTTAAAATAATTAACCCCTAATCTTCCGACCGCAAATCGCCGCCACCTACGTTATCCCTATGTACCCCTAATCTGCTACCCCTAACATCGCCGACCCCTATATTATATTTATTAACCCCTAATCTGCCCCCCTCAACGTCGCCGACACCTGCCTACACTTATTAACCCCTAATCTGCCGAGCGGACCTGAGCGCTACTATAATAAAGTTATGAACCCCTAACCCGCCTCACTAACCCTATCATAAATAGTATTAACCCCTAATCTGCCCTCCCTAACATCGCCGACACCTAACTTCAATTATTAACCCCTAATCTGCCGACCGGAGCTCACCGCTATTCTAATAAATGTATTAACCCCTAAAGCTAAGTCTAACCCTAACACTAACACCCCCCTAAGTTAAATATAATTTTTATCTAACGAAATAAATTAACTCTTATTAAATAAATGATTCCTATTTAAAGCTAAATACTTACCTGTAAAATAAATCCTAATATAGCTACAATATAAATTATAATTATATAATAGCTATTTTAGGATTAATATTTATTTTACAGGTAACTTTGTAATTATTTTAACCAGGTACAATAGCTATTAAATAGTTAAGAACTATTTAATAGTTACCTAGTTAAAATAATAACAAAATTACCTGTAAAATAAGTCCTAACCTAAGATATAATTAAACCTAACACTACCCTATCAATAAAATAATTAAATAAACTACCTACAATTACCTACAATTAACCTAACACTACACTATCAATAAATTAATTAAACACAATTCCTACAAATAAATACAATTAAATAAACTAGCTAAAGTACAAAAAATAAAAAAGATCTAAGTTACAGAAAATAAAAAAATATTTACAAACATAATAAAAATATTACAACAATTTTAAACTAATTACACCTACTCTAAGCCCCCTAATAAAATAACAAAGCCCCCCAAAATAAAAAATTCCCTACCCTATTCTAAATTAAAAAAGTTACAAGCTCTTTTACCTTACCAGCCCTGAACAGGGCCCTTTGCGGGGCATGCCCCAAGAATTTCAGCTCTTTTGCCTGTAAAAGAATAAATACAATACCCCCCCCCCCAACATTACAACCCACCACCCACATACCCCTAATCTAACCCAAACCCCCCTTAAATAAACCTAACACTAAGCCCCTGAAGATCTTCCTACCTTGTCTTCACCATACCAGGTTCACCGATCCGTCCTGAAGAGCTCCTCCGATGTCCTGATCCAAGCCCAAGCGGGGGCTGAAGAGGTCCATGATCCGGTCAAAGTCTTCATCCAAGCGGGGCAGAAGAGGATCTTCCATCCGATTGAAGTCATCATCCAGGCGGCATCTTCGATCTTCTTCCATCCGGAGCGAAGCGGCAGGATCCTGAAGACATCCAGCGCGGAACATCCATCCGGACCGACGACTGAACGACGAATGACTGTTCCTTTAAGGGACGTCATCCAAGATGGCGTCCCTCGAATTCCGATTGGCTGATAGGATTCTATCAGCCAATCGGAATTAAGGTCAGCCAATAGAATGCGAGCTCAATCTGATTGGCTGATTGGATCAGCCAATCGGATTGAACTTGATTCTGATTGGCTGATTCCATCAGCCAATCAGAAAATTCCTACCTTAATTCCGATTGGCTGATAGAATCCTATCAGCCAATCGGAATTCGAGGGACGCCATCTTTTTTTTGTTTGTAAATATTTTTTTATTTTCTGTAACTTAGATCTTTTTTATTTTTTGTACTTTAGCTAGTTTATTTAATTGTATTTATTTGTAGGAATTGTGTTTAATTAATTTATTGATAGTGTAGTGTTAGGTTAATTGTAGGTAATTGTAGGTAGTTTATTTAATTATTTTATTGATAGGGTAGTGTTAGGTTTAATTATATCTTAGGTTAGGACTTATTTTACAGGTAATTTTGTTATTATTTTAACTAGGTAACTATTAAATAGTTCTTAACTATTTAATAGCTATTGTACCTGGTTAAAATAATTACAAAGTTACCTGTAAAATAAATATTAATCCTATAATAGCTATAATATAATTATAATTTATATTGTAGCTATATTAGGATGTATTTTACAGGTAAGTATTTAGCTTTAAATAGGAATCATTTATTTAATAAGAGTTAATTTATTTCGTTAGATAAAAATTATATTTAACTTAGGGGGGTGTTAGTGTTAGGGTTAGACTTAGCTTTAGGGGTTAATACATTTATTAGAATAGCGGTGAGCTCCGGTCGGCAGATTAGGGGTTAACAACTGAAGTTAGGTGTCGGCGATGTTAGGGAGGGCAGATTAGGGGTTAATACTATTTATGATAGGGTTAGTGAGGCGGATTAGGGGTTAATAACTTTATTATAGTAGCGCTCAGGTCCGCTCGGCAGATTAGGGGTTAATAAGTGTAGGCAGGTGTCGGCGACATTGAGGGGGGCAGATTAGGGGTTAATAAATATAATATAGGGGTCGGCGATGTTAGGGCAGCAGATTAGGGGTACATAGGGATAACGTAGGTTGCGGCGGTTTACGGAGCGGCAGATTAGGGGTTTAAAAAAATATGCAGGGGTCAGCGATAGCGGGGGCGGCAGATTAGGGGTTAATAAGTGTAAAGTTAGGGGTGTTTAGACTCGGGGTACATGTTAGAGTGTTAGGTGCAGACGTAGGAAGTGTTTCCCCATAGGAAACAATGGTGCTGCGTTAGGAGCTGAACGCTGCTTTTTTGCAGGTGTTAGGTTTTTTTTCAGCTCAAACAGCCCCATTGTTTCCTATGGGGGAATCGTGCACGAGCACGTTTTTGAGGCCGGCCGCGTCCGTAAGCAACTCTGGTATCGAGAGTTGCATTTGCGGTAAAAATGCTCTACGCTCCTTTTTTGGAGCCTAACGCAGCATTTGATTAAACTCTCGATACCAGAGTTAAATTTATGGTGCGGCCAGAAAAAAGCCCGCGGAGCGTTAGCAGCCCTTTTGCCGCCGAACTCCAAATCTAGGCCTTAGTAATTTAAAAAAAATGTTTTTATTAGCTTGGTATTATGAGTATAATGGTACTTTTAAATGTATTTTAGATGTGTTTTGTGCAACTTTTTATTCAAGCATAACAGTTAACCAGAGCTCCAAAGTTTTTATATCCCGGCACCTTAAATTAAATTGCATTCAAGTGAACGTGTTTACTTTAAACTTGTAATATGAGCTCTACTTCTGATGAGCAAAAACACCAGTGATAAACCCCTTTTTGCTCATGCACAATAGTTAGCGTACCACTCTTAATACTAAGGATGCTTCAGAGAGATCTTTGCATAATTTGGATGTTGTTAGAGCTTGAAAGCATTATATTGATGCTACTAAAGATTTCAGACAAACTTCTAGTTTGTTTGTTGTTTTTTCTGCTTCTAGGAAAGAACAGAAAGTTTTTCCTTTTTCTTTGGCTTCGTGGTTGAAACTTCTGATTCAAAATGCTTACTTGGAGGCAGGTTTATGTTTCATTACTCATTGGACCACATCTTGGGTTTTTACCACATCTTGGGTATTTGTTCCAAGGAGTAATGGATCATAGACTCTCACCACCTGTGTGAAATAAAACATAATTTATGTTTACCTGATAAATTAATTCCACAAGACCCCACTCTGTGTTTTTTTCTGATATTGTTTTTTTTTTTTCTTGAGCACATCTTTTTTTCCCTGCTACTTTTATTTTTCCCTTTTGTTTCTTTATATATATATATATATATATATACACAATCTCAATGAACTATTTTTATGTGTTTTATTATTTCATGATTGGTTAAATTTTCCTGTGTGCCTTTAATAAAATATACTGACTATAATAAATTAGTCTAGAATATATGTTAACACATTTTCATATACAAACTAATTAAATTAGTTTGACATTACTTATCCATCATAACATTGTGCTAGCCCACACATCACCTATTAATCATGACTGTGCTAACTGCCGCTTACAGTCTTTTTATGCTGATTATAATTCTTAATATTTTCATTTAGTGAAATTTCTTAAGATTTTCAAATTATTGAATATATAAAATAGAGTGCAAGTTTATCTCAGTTAAACTTTTTTATTTAATAAAAATCATGCCACACTTGGGGAATATCATGAAGCTGGGTTAGTGGAATTCTAGAAGTTCTTCTATTTATTTTGGCTTAATCAGGAAAGACATGAAGTGGTAAATTTTAGTGACACTTTGACAAGACAGTATTTCTTGCTAGCTTATCTGATTAAAAGGGACATTGTAATCATTCTATGTATGTAATCTAAAAAGGGTAATTTCAAAAGGCATTACAGTTTTTTTTATAGGCATTACTTTTCTTGTATGGCTTGCACAGGTGTGTGTCTCTCCCCCAGTAGAGGTGTGGGAGTTGTCTCTATCGGCCAGTGAGTATTAGTAGGGAATACCTAACTGATTAAATATACTAATATTTATCACCTATTTAAATGTTGTTCTTTCATATGCATGAAACAGTTCCTTTAATTAATAGTTCTGCTGTCCTAGGTAACAGTGAATGATGCAATATCCTCAATAGCCTTAGATTTAATAAAGTTTCATGAAAAAGCTTGAAGCAATATCACAAAATTTTTACTTTCCCATCGTCACATCAATGAGTTGTGAGTCTTCATAAAAAATCTTTGGAGCAGCAACTTCACCTAACAGCATACCTCTCGGCACTGTGTGGGATACCCACTTTTAAAACCTTACAAAACCAATTAATTAAAAAATATACCTCTATAAAATAGTCCTCTCAAACATATGCACAAAAGACTACTTGAAAACAGAAATAAAAGGACAAATAAATAAAATAATAAAAGACAACCTTTATCAGCTTTGAAATTGTAAAACTTGACAGAGAGACATGATACAAGACAAATAGGGTCTTTATGAATTTCACATGCTGGACCTAAGTATAGGTGGCAAATTCCAACCTCATCTCTAGAACACCCATAGCCAGTCACTGGAGACAAAATTATGTTAGAATACTGGTGCAAAAATTGCTCAAGTAAATGTTGTATTAATCTAAATAAATATTTGCAAACTCAATCTTGGATATAGAGGTTTATAGTAATTTAATTAATCATCTAAAAGAATGCAAAATATATCAAAATATCAATGAATGGGATGTCTCACTAAAATATCTGTAAATTGTTTCATAAAAAGATGGAATTTCTCTGGTATATTAGTTAACTAGTCTTGTTATATCCTTAAAAGTGTTGGGTATTGTGAGGATATTCTCTTTAAATAACAGTACATCTGTGGTTCCACCAATGATGTTTAATTTGGCCACTCAGAGTATAGGTTATGATTAATTGCACACTTAGGGCTGCATTCGAGTGTAACGATATTTGTCAATCCCATAAAGCAGATCAAAGAAGGTGCCACAAATGTCTTGTCAAACAATTGGCTCAAATGTAAAAACAGATTCACTCACATTTAGTGGAGCACTATAAAGTGCTGTACATGCAGGCCAGATCTTTTAGAGTAATCCGGGTAACTCGCCTCCGGGATCAGGAACCAAGTTGTGTGTGTCAATCCGGTTACCAGCTGCAGATTATGGATCCAATGTATTGGGTAAAATGTCAGTTATCCCAACTGCATCATATACCAAATACAGCAAGTGTGCAAAATAACAATAAGGTTAAAAAGTTGTGTTTATTGTAACAAACATATAGATACACATCCTGGCTAGAAGTAAGCTTTTTGCGTGTGTTGGGTAGCACACGTATTACAAGTTGAAAGTAAAAGGTTTTCACACTTGCGTTAACCCAACTTGTTAAAAAACCCAATATACCAGGAGAGGCTCAATTACCTTAATATGTATAGCTTAGAGGATAGAAGGGAAAGAGGTGATATGATAGCAACTTTCAACTATATTAAAATTGTTTAGTTGCCAATACCGCCGTCCCCGGCTGCCATGGCTGCATCTAGTTGTTGTGCAGGGCACGTCAGTGAGATCATCACTGCGCGCCGTGATTGCTGCTCTGCTAATGTCCTGTACACCTGTGACTTCACCTGGGCGTGAGCCTGCCCCTATTTAAGGTTAACTCCTTCTGTCTGTAAGTGCCCAAGTATACGTTTGCCTCTGTGTACACCTGGGTGCTTTATATGCTGTTGCTATTGTGCCTTATTTTACTGCCTGCTTGTTACTGAACCCTGCATTGCCTACTGATCATTCTCCTGCTTAGCCCTTTTGGTACTGAGAAAGCATGGACTGCCTGCTTGTTACTGAACCCTGCATTGCCTATTGACCTTTCTTCTATGTAACCCTTTTGGTACTCAGAAAGATTGGACTACCTGCTGTTACTGAATCCTGCATTGCCTATTGACCTTTCTTCTATGTAACCCTTTTGGTACTCAGAAAGATTGGACTACCTGCTGTTACTGAATCCTGCATTGCCTATTGATCATTCTCCTGCTTAGCCCCTTTGGTACTGAGAAAGCATGGACTGCCTGCTTGTTACTGAACCCTGCATTGCCTATTGACCTTTCTTCTATGTAACCCTTTTGGTACTCAGAAAGATTGGACTACCTGCTGTTACTGAACCCTGCATTGCCTTGTGACCATTCCTTTGCTTAATCCTTGGATTCTCAAAAAGATTGAACTACCTGTTCTTATTGACCTGTGCACCACCTGCTGAGCATTCGTTTTATTTTTGTGTTTCTCGGGCATAGAACTGTTTGCTTATTTCTGATCCATTCAGATTCAGTTCTTGACAAAGTCCCTCCGTTTAGGGACGAAACGCGTAGAACAGACAGTAGCTACTTTATTATTTTGACCCTGGGAAGCCGCCGTAGGAGTTCCGGTATCACGTGGTACACGCATATCACTGGTAGGAAAACCTTACACGGAAGTGCTGAGGGTCGCCGTTTGCATCCCCGTATGAAAGGGTCAGTATATTTTGCAAATACAGACTTTCTATTGTTAATCCTCATGAACTATTGACTACGAAGGGGAACTTTTTTATCATATGTGCCTATACAAATCGTATATCTTGTGAGTATATACATAGCGTGTGGCTATAATTAAAGTTGGAAATCTACACTTGAATCGTGTCTGCGCTCTTCTGTTCTCTCCTTATATTTCTGATCCATACTCAACCCTGTAACCTGCTCTTCATTAACCCTTGCTGCTTATGGTGTTTGCTGTTCCTCTGCTACATCATTCCTTCAATCCTTTATCTTTGTTCTGAGATTTTTCTTTATTTTTCCACTTGATGCTGGGATAAGAAGACTACTGGCCAGGATTAGTCTGATATGGACATATCCCACAAACATTACATTAGTAAAACTGAGCCAGTGAGTATTTTACATAAAAAGAAAAATTCAAGAAAAAGGGGTCATGATTTCAAGCTGGAGGGCGGTATATTCAAGACGAATTTGAGGAAGGACTTCTTTACAGAAAGGGTGAGTGATTCATGGAATAAACCTCCACAAGAGCTAGTAATGACAAAAAAGGTGGGGGCATTAAGATTGCCTGGGACAAGCATAAGGCTATCCTATGAACTAGATAAGTTTATACTTTTAGGAAATATAATTTTATATAGGTATATACCAATAAATATAGTGATATCTATTTAAAAAATACTTAGAACATATTTCCCTGTGTGAAGAACATTGTAATATGACATATTTACAGAATATGCACAGTTAAACAATTAACTAAATATAAATATTGTATACGTATGATTTTTCAGCTACTTGACTGCAAAGGGCTCAATTGCACATATACACATGTATATTTATAAAACAACAACTTTTAAAATTAAGAAGAGACAAAAAAGGAGACTAAAATCCTCCACTATGCACAAAATGTAGAGATAATAACAGTCAGGAGGCTTGTTTTTCTTTCATGTAATTGGCAAGAGTCCATGAGCTAGTGACGTATGGGATATAAAATCCTACCAGGAGGGGCAAAGTTTCCCAAACCTCAAAATGGGGACATCCTAAAACATTTAATGTGAAAATGGCTTAATGTAGCTTAATGAGTAAAAAAGTGACCAAATGTTAATCAATTGCTGCATAATTTTGCACAACCCAAGATTTCCACTATCCAAGCCTATCCTAGAAGTTTCATGGATTTTGGAATTCCACACGACAAATGAGTGACATTAAGCTTGTTTTTTGGGGAGCTTAATGTGGCTTAACGTACAAAATTGAACTTAGATTTTAACCAATTTCCACCAAACTTACCACAATACATTAGTCTATCGATTCAAACATATTCTGAAAATTTCAGGAAATTTGATAAAACATACCAAAAGTTATTCACATTTAACTATTTTTTTACAATCCTAAAACATTTAATGTGAGCAGCTTAATGTAAAAAGAGCTTAATGTACCAAAATTCACCTAAACATCGATCAATTGCCTTGAAACTTGGCACAAACTCAGGTTGTCACTTTCCAAACCTATCCTAGATGTTTCATGGTATTTTGTTTCCCACAAGGCAAATGAGTGACATTAAGCTTGTTTTTTGGGGAGCTTAATGTGGCTTAACGTACAAAATTAAACTTAGATCTTAACCAATTTCCCCCAAACTTCTCACAATATATTAATCTATCTATTCAAACATAGTCTGAAAATTTCAGAAAATTTGATAAAACATACCAAAAGTTAATCGAAATTAACAATTTTTTTACAATCCTAAAACATTTAATGTGAGCAGCTTAATGTAAAAAGAGCTTAATGTACCAAAATTCACCAAAACTTCAATCAATTGCCTTGAAACTTGGCACAAACTCAGTTTGGCACTATCCAAACCTATCCTAGAAGTTTCATGGATTTTGGTGTCCCACAAGGCAAATGAGTGACATTAAGCTTGTTCTTTGGGGAGCTTAATGTGGCTTAATGAGTAAAAAAAGTGGCCAAATGTTAATCAATTGCTGCATAATTTTGCACAACCCAAGATTTCCACTATCCAAGCCTATCCTAAAAGTTTCATTGTAGTTGATGTCCCACAAGGCAAAGGAGTGACATTAAGTTTGTTTTTTGGGGAGCTTAGTGTGGCTTAACGTACAAAATTGAACTCAGATCTTAACCAATTTCCCCCAAAATTCCCACAATACATTAATCTATCTATTCAAACATATTCTGAAAATTTCAGGAAATTCGATAAAACATACCAAAGGTTATTCACATTTAATATTTTTTTTTACAATCCTAAAACATTTAATGTGAGCAGTTTAATGTAAAAAGAGCTTAATGTACCAAAATTCACCTAAACATCGATCAATTGCCTTGAAACTTGGCACAAACTCAGTTTGTCATTTTCCAAACCTATTCTAGAAGTTTCATGGTATTTGGTTTCCCACAAGGCAAATGAGTGACATTAAGCTTGTTTTTTGGGGAGCTTAATGTGGCTTAACGTACAAAATTAAACTTAGATCTTAACCAATTTCCCCCAAACTTCTCACAATATATTAATCTATCTATTCAAACATAGTCTGAAAATTTCAGAAAATTTGATAAAACATACCAAAAGTTAATCGAAATTAACAATTTTTTTACAATCCTAAAACATTTAATGTGAGCAGCTTAATGTAAAAAGAGCTTAATGTACCAAAATTCACCAAAACATCGATCAATTGCCTTGAAACTTGGCACAAACTCAGTTTGTCATTTTCCAAACCTATTCTAGAAGTTTCATGGTATTTGGTTTCCCACAAGGCAAATGAGTGACATTAAGCTTGTTTTTTGGGGAGCTTAATGTGCCTTAATGTACAAAATTGAACTTAGATGTTAACCAATTTCCCTCAAACTTCCCATAATACATTAATCTATCTGTTTAAACATATTCAGAAAATGTAAAGATATTTGATAAAACATAACAAAAGTTATTCACATTTAAATATGTTTTTAACAATCCTAAAACATTTTGGGGCCCATTTAATAAGCTCCGTATGGAGCTTGAGGGCCCATGTTTCTGTCGAGCCTTCAGGCTTGCCAGAAACACCAGTTATGAAGCAACGGTCTAAAGACCCCTGCTCCATAACCTGTCCGCCTGCTCTGAGGAAGCGGACAGACATCGCCGCATTTCAACCCAATCGAATACGATCAGGTTGATTGACAGCCACCTGCTAGCGGCCGATTGGCCGCAAATCTGCAGGGGGCAGCATTGCACCAGCAGTTCATAAGAGCTGCTGGTGCAATGCTGAATGTGGAGAGCGTATTGCTCTCCGCATTCAGCGATGTCTGTCGGACATGATCCGCTGATCGGATCATGTCAGACAGACACATAATAAATAGGCCCCTTCATGTGAATGGCTTAACGCAAAAAAGAGCTTAATGTACCAAAATTTGCCTAAACATCAATCAATTGCCTTGAAACTTGGCACAAACTCAGTTTTTCACTTTCAAAACCTATCCAAGAAGTTTCATGGTATTTGGTTTCCCACAAGGCAAATAAGTGATATTAAGTTTGTTTTTTTGGGGAGCTTAATGTGGCTTAACGTACAAAATTGAACTTAGATGTTAACCAATTTCCCCCAAACTGCTCACAATACATTAATCTATATATTCAAATATATTCTGAAAAATTTAGGACATTTGATAAAACATACCAAAAGTTATTTACATTAAACCATTTTTTTACAATCCTAAAACATTTAGGGTCCAATTTATCAAAGCTTCAACTGATAATATGATGGAATCCACTAGAATCTCACGTCATATCTGATGCAAATGGAATCTGCCGTAATTATCAAAGTGTCAAATGTTGAAATGTGTGACATAATATACCCTCCCGCGATCTCAATCTGACTCAGATCGATGCTTGCGTCATCCCAGATGTTTCAAATATACATTCGACTCTATATGACCCTTTTTCCAATTTACCAAACATTTAACAGGTACACTTGCGTCTATTCCAGCGCAGCATACCGATCGTTCAAACCGCTACCCTTAAGGCCGCGGATGCCATAGAAATCAATTGGAGTCTGAAAACACAGGAAGGTTATGTTCGATTTCTGCAAGACAATAAAGCATATTAGATAATAAAAGTAAATTATAAACTTTATTAAAATTCTATACTCTTTCTAAATCAAACAATATTATTGCTCCAAATTTGGTGCAAAGTAATGCTTCAATTTTGATTCACTAGTAGATATAGGGATAAAAATGAAATACATTACTACTTATGGATTATGTTACATCTTTATCTATTATTACAAAGAAAGAGGACAATATTATTGCTCCAAACTTGGTGCACTAGTAGATATAGAGATACAAATTAACCTTTTTTATTTTTTTTTGTTTTTTTGGATAAATCTATATACACCATGTTTAAGGCATGTAATACAAGTCCCACTCACCACTTTGCACCAAATTTGATGCAACACTTTTCGCACCAAATATGACGAAATACTCCTAGACAACCCACACATTTTTTTCCCACCACTTTAATAGGGATATGCATAATCACATGATTTATGACATCAGCTAATCAAATTTAAATATACATTATATAGTATCACTAACGAATAAAATTGCTCGATACTTGTGTCATTGATCACCCATCAGAACTTGTAAGTCCTATCTGTTACATTGTGTATTATA